>NC_086320.1:13194470-13450997 GCF_036172605.1 Pelobates fuscus
TCTTTTTTGTTTCGATGTATTACAAACATAACAATTACTGGTCTTTTTAAGTTGACACCATTCCTTTATAGAATCATTAGTTTCCAGAAAGCCTTTTGCCAGTAATGCAACTTTTTCTTTCCCTTTTAACCACATTGCTTTGCTCATTACCAGTTAATCTGTCTAACCATTTCAATACACAATAGCGTTTTCAGGATTAACTCTTTTACAGACAGATCCTGTTACATTTGACAGCAGTCTTTTGCTGCCAATCCATAATTAACTAAACAGTTAATACAATTTGTTTCAATATACATATGAGCAACTTCTACAGACGTGTTAAAGACACATACCCTTGAAGTATTTGATTTCCACAGGTGTGCGCATCATCTGATGGAAGAATACTTTTTGGAATATGTAGTTATTTCTTGAGAATCCTCCGAAATGCCATCTTCGATCTGCAATTCGTCATAACATTTATTTCTTCACAAATAAAGTATGGATAAAAGGATACAGATTGTCCTCTCAATTATTATCGTCATATTCTTCCGTCAGTACTGAGCATATTTCCACGTTCGAACGATTTTTCCCCCTGCGCAACTCTATTTTCGCATAGTAAAGCTGAATGTTTAAATAAAGGATTTTTGGGATGCCATCCTGCTGTATCAGTCACTTGTGTTTCTCCTGTTGCAAGCCGGGTACTAAAGCTTTTTCTTCAGGGAACAATTTCAACTTTTCTTCAGTGAGTTTCTTGTCTTCTTCTTGTAATCTTCTTGTAGCTTGTAGCAGTCATAATTCAGGCTTAAATCAAAAGTTTGCTGTTGTTGGTGCCCGCATTCTCCACCATTAAATGTAGGAAATTGGCATTCCGTGAAATCTTTGTTTGTCACATATCAGTTTTCTTAACAATCAAATCAAGTATCTTGCAGTTTAACTTATGTTTATTCAAACATAACAATTATCATCCATCTGGTAATAACAAATGTCTTTAACAGTCTTGTCCAATACAGAGAGCAATGTTCTAGGTGTTATCCATTTTTGATGTTAAAGGTATTGGCCACGAATTCTAAACTACAATCAGTTTTATGGGTTTAAAATTCAGTTACAGAGGGGAGTATACATAAGATTGCCTTACTTTAAAATAAGTGGCTATCTTAGAAAAAGGGGAGTTACATAGCATCATTTGAAATCTATTAAAGCCATACGTTATAGTTTTGGCGGTAAGCTACACAAAGGAGTTATATATGCATAGTAAATGAATAGATGCCTTTAGAAATATGAGCCATGGTAATACAGAGGGAGACTGGCTAGCAAAGCTTAGGTCAAAGGTTATTATAAACAGGCCCTTCAACATCACTCTTAAAGTGAACCAGATGTGGTCTCCATTCCTATACAATGAAAGTCTGTAATACTCTATAGGCCAAGGTATGGCTTCTCAATTTCAGTGTTCTTGAAGCAATCTGAATAAAACTTATAATATTTATATCAACACATTAAATACATTTAAAGTACATAATAATATTTTTCAACCAGTTTTAATATTCTGATTGTTTCGACTTCCGTGTCATGCTGCAGCACTGACCTGTGTAACACAAGCGGGGCCACCAGCGTGAAGTCCAGCTACGCCATCCTGGCTCTGTGTCTGGGTCTCTTCTTAACGCTCATCAGAAACCCATCTCTGTGATTTACCAGAACCCAAAGATCATTCTACAATATCCAACCACAGCGGACGCCCTAATAATATTACCGGGCCTAACTGAATTCTCCTGTACCCAGAGTTGGGGCGAGATAACAACAAAATATCGGAGGAAAGGCCTGAACTGGTTAAACCTGGACGGAATGTCTAACCTTGTAATCTCAACTCCGACGTACCTGTACAAACCTAAAGACCAGTGAAAGCTAGCTGTACCCTCACGGAAAAAATAATTGGACATTAATAATATTATTTTTATACTTCTATTATTTTTTATTATTTTCTTGGATGCATAACGTCTCCATAAGTATTACTACCCTGAGATCGGCAAACTGTCTGCAGAATTAACAATAAATATGAAGCAATTTACTGTTCTGTTAATACCTTCTTTCTGTGGGTCAATGAGTAACGCAGGGTACCTGCCTGAACTTAGCAAAACTGACAGGGCCGAGTCTTCACTCTCTGTAAATATTGAGGTATTGTGGTGGAATCTCGGTAAAAATAAATTTAGTAGGCCGAGATTACCACGTGGCATGTGTACGTGCATATGCTGACGTATCGATCAGTTGGTTGCACGAGGCAAGATACGATCCGTAGTGTACGGAGCATGTGCAAGAATACAGGATATAGTATTCCCCTCCTCCATTGTGCTGGACAAGCCATGCGGTCAAGCAGGAAGTTAATTCTTATTTGTATTGATTGGTCAAGAGAATGTGCGGGTGGAGCTTAATATGGGAGGAGTTATGTGCCTATATAAGGAGCCTGCACTATTGTCCGGGGCTCAGAACTTGCTGTATTTTGGTGACATTAGTCCCTCTGAGTCCCGATCGGTGATCCAATAAAGAATCTCTTCCTTCCTGAAGAAACCTGTGTCCATCTCTCTGTGCTTTGCTTCTGTCAGTTTCTCCGGTATCATTTGGTGCATTGGCCGGGAAGCTCATCGTTCAACGGTAGCTGAGAGGCAGAGGCTTGAGACGGTCTATCTTTGCCCACCTTCTCTACGGCTGCACCCCTGAACTTCTGCGTGGACCTCCCTTCGTCTCGGCGCCACTGGTCTGTTGTCCAGGAGATCATCGGCCTCTACGTAAGAAGTGCTGGGGTGTCCCCGTCGATGAGTGTGAACTCAGGTTCAGGAACGAGGAGGTAAGACAACTGCTGTTTTAGACGGCAGACCCACTAGGGGTATACCGATTGTGCGGTAGGCCCAAAAGGGGTTTAAATCTGTGTATGGAATCTGCCCCCTCTGTCGGAGGGAAGGAGCGAAGGCGCACCGCTCAATCGAACGCTCTTTAGTAAGACCGTTTGATTTGGTTAGTCAGGCGGGGTTCTGGTGTAAATAGCCCTAGCCGGACACCGGTGTCTTGTCTAGACTAGCGTTCTAGGGTGTATATTTTTGTTCGCTAGGTCGGAGGGACCGGGAGACTAAGCGGCGTCTGTGTAAATTCGGTTCGCTAGCTCTCAACCTATCTTGGCTAAGTGGGAAGGCGTGTAAATTTGGAACCAACTAGATTTTTGATAGTAATCGACTAAGAGGCGTCTGTGTAAATTCGGTCCTCTAGCTCGCTATATGTGGTGCTTGGGCAGTGTGGCTAACCAAAACGGATGTATATAGTTTTAGGTAGTCCATTCAAGGTACTGGCCAATAGTTTAGTTGGGATTGTAAATGTGTTAAAGATTGTTTAGTAAAGTGTATATCTTGTTAGATAGCGCAAGCTCAGCCGTCTAGCGAGAGTGTTAATAGTGTGTTGCTGTATCATAGTGCACGGTACCATAACCCTGTATATTTACTGACACTGTATATAAGTACTAATCATTGTCGTCTATTGCATGTTTAACACCATAACCACTAATAATTGTATTGTGACCTTAAATTGTGCTTTGACCTATGCTAACCGTACTGTAACCACTATTTGTAAAAGACGATGTTACTGGGGTGTGTTATAGACGGGTAATTCATATATAGAGAATTATAGCGTGGGTGACTGTATAGTTTCGCCAAAGGGCATAATATTGATTATTTAGTGACTGGTGTAACAGCTGTGTATGCACGGGAATTCCCTGAGTGTTTATTGTGTTATTGTGTACGTTTCACTTGGTAACCGTACCACGTGGTGCTGTTGCCAGAGGAAACGGGTGTGACTGTTGAATAGAACGCGTGCATAGTATTCGTTGTCAACGACGTTCCATTGATAAGTATGGGCGCGTCGGAGTCAACGATTCCGGATCCCTTAGGTTGTATGGTGAAGCATTTTAAAAAGGGATTCAAAACATGTGATTTTGGGGTTAAAATGTCTCCTGTACGTTTGGTCACTTTGTGCACTAGGGAGTGGCCTACTTTGGTTGCGGCATGGCCGCCACGTGGCAGTTTGGATCCAACTCTGGTACAGCGCGTACACGTGGCTGTATCGGGTAGGCCTGAACTTTACGGTTTCCTTATATTGATTGTTGGAGACAGGCCGTAAATGACTCGCCAAAATGGATTCAGATATGCCACGAGGAGCAATGTCGCCTCATGGTGGCCAGGACTTGTTTGTCCACTAGGACTGTGGTTAGGCCCATTTTGGACACGCCCCCTGAGTCCGAGATCCCTTTGCCGCCCCCTTACTTTCCTTTAAGAGGAAGTGACGCGAATGCAGGAAGTTCTGCACCCCTTCCCCCATTGCCCCCATCCACTTCCGCTTCCTCCTCTAGTACAGAATCCCCCCCCTCTCGTACTAAATCTCCCCTTCCGGAACCAGGACCAACCCCCATTAGATCTGAATATCCTGATTTGGCGCCATTTCAAACTTCCGGTCAAGCTTCTTCTAGCTCGGCTCGAAGTGTTCTATTTACCAACTTTTCCCAAAATCAAGCTCCCACATCCTTATGCTCTATTACCCCCCGACCGGAACCTCTAACTGACGCCCCTCCACGTAGCCCTATACTAACCCGACAACTGACCGGTACCCAACAATTAAAACATTATCAGATGCCTCTTCGTCTGAATCCTGGGTCAGCCTATATCGATGCCGCAGGTCAAATGGCACATGCTGACCCAGTCTTCGTATATGTCCCGTTCACGACTACCGATCTCTTGAATTGGAAGACCCACAACTCCTCGTACACTGAGAAACCACAAGCTATGACCGATCTGTTCACCTCGATAGTTCAGACACATAACCCGACATGGGCTGATTGCCAGCAGTTATTAATGACTTTGTTTAATAATGAGGAAAGGACAAGGATTAATCAAGTGGCCATTAAAGCGCTAGAGGATAGAGCCCGTGCTTTGAATCAAGCCAATCCGGCAGCATGGGCCGCAACACATTACCCTAACACCGATCCCGACTGGAATGTAAATGGCGCAGATATGGTTCAACTCAGAGCCTATAGAGACGCTATAATTGCTGGCATGAAAGCCGGAGGGAAGAAAGCTATCAATATGTCGAAGACAGTTGAGGTGATTCAGAAAAGTGATGAAGCGCCCAGTGTCTTTTATGACCGATTATTGGAGGCATACCGCTTGTATACCCCCTTTAATCCGGAAGACGCTGATAACTCCCGAATGGTGAACTCCGCCTTTGTCAGCCAAGCTAACGGAGATATTAAGCGCAAGCTACAGAAATTAGAAGGGTTTGCAGGTATGTCTATCACCCAACTAATGGAGGTAGCGAATAAAGTATACATGAATAGGGAAACAGAAAGTAAGAAAGAGGAAGAGCGCAAGATGCGTAGAAAGGCAGATATGCTAGCGGTAGCGATCGCAGGCGTAGATAGACGGGGCCCAGATAGAGGCGATAGTAAGTGGAATGAGGAACCTCTGAGTAGAAATCAGTG
Organism: Pelobates fuscus; assembly: GCF_036172605.1. Classification (NCBI taxonomy): domain Eukaryota; kingdom Metazoa; phylum Chordata; class Amphibia; order Anura; family Pelobatidae; genus Pelobates; species Pelobates fuscus. Next base: position 13,199,959 of record NC_086320.1, read on the forward strand.
CGCATACTGTAGGGAAGAAGGGCATTGGAGAAGTGAGTGTTCGCGAAGAGAACAGTATGAGAGAGACAGACCCAGGGCAGGTTATGGAAACTTTAGAGGCAGAGCGAGAGGTAGAGGAGGCCCCGGAGGGAGTAATGGTAATAGAGGGAGCAATGGGAACAGAGGAAGTGTTAGGGAAGATAGGTATTTTCCAGCAGCGCAAAGGTCCCGCGATAGAGAAGGTAGGGACTTTGTGGGATTGGCTGACACGGTCATGGAGGACTATTGATACCGACCGGGCTCCATCCCCCTTGGTCGAGCGGAGCCTATGGTCGATGTATCAATAGGGGGAAAAAGGAGTGCGTTCATGATCGACACTGGTGCTGAACATTCGGTGGTGACTAATCTAGTTGCTCCTCCATCTGGAAGAACTATTACTGTAATAGGAGCAACTGGGAGAAGTGCTGAAAAAACGGTTCTTAAAAGTCGACTCTGTACATTGGGAGGCCACATAGTAAAACATCAATTCCTTTATATGCCTGAATGTCCAGTCCAATTGCTGGGACGTGATATGCTATCCAAATTACAAGCGCAGATTACGTTCCTACCAAATGGAACAACATCCCTAAAGTTTAATGGACCTTCAGGTATTATGACATTATCCGTACCAAAGGAAGAAGAGTGGCGACTTTATACAGCGTTGACTAGCCAAAACCCTAGGAGTGATGAATCCTTATTCAACATACCAGGAGTTTGGGCAGAGAACAACCCACCAGGACTGGCCCGCAATATTCCACCTATTAAAATCGAACTAAAACTTGGGGTTTATCCAGTGAGCCTAAGACAATATCACATCCCACAGAAGGCTAAGAAGAACATCCAATCCTATCTGGATAAGTTCATACGGTATGGTATCCTAAAATTCTGTACTTCCCCCTGGAACACCCCATTGCTGCCTGTTCAAAAGCCCAGTACAGATGAGTATCGACCTGTGCAGGACTTGAGAGCAGTCAATGATGCGGTTGTTAGTATACATCCAGTTGTGCCCAATCCATATAACCTGCTTGCTTTAATTCCGGGCGGGGCTACTTATTTTACAGTCTTAGATCTCAAAGATGCCTTCTTTTGCCTCCGAATTGCCGCATAAAGCCAATGTATCTTCGCTTTCCAATGGGAAAACGCTGTAACGGGCTCAAAACGCCAAATGACTTGGACAAGACTGCCCCAAGGGTTTAAAAATTCACCTACCCTATTTGTTTCAGCTCTAAGTCAAGATCTACTGGATTCCGAGTCTATCCCAGGAGAGTGTGTATTGTTACAATATGTAGATGACTTGTTGATAGCAGCAGTTACAAAGGAAATATGTCAGCAAGCAACGCACGATCTACTACACATTCTTTGGAAGGCAGGATACAAGGTGTCCAGAAAGAAGGCTCAGTTGTGTTTGCCAACTGTCAAATATCTGGGATTCCATATCTCTGAAGGTCAAAGAATTATGGGGCCAGAGAGAAAAGAAGCTGTGTGCCAAATACCGATACCCAAGAATAGAAGACAAGTGCGAGAATTCTTGGGGGCAGCAGGCTTCTGTAGGATATGGATTCCCAGCTACGCGATACTGGCAAAACCTCTGTATGCAGCTATTAAAGGTACTGAGCACGACCCCTTCTTATGGACTCAGGAACAGCAAACGGCATTTGAAGATGTGAAGAAGGCTTTGATGAGTGCCCCAGCATTAGGTCTACCTGATCACACACGACCATTCTACCTGTACGTACATGAGCAAAGAAGAATGGCTGTGGGAGTATTGACACAGTACTTGGGATCATGGCAAAGACCTGTTGCCTACATGTCTAAGCAATTGGATGCAGTGGCCAGCGGACTTCCACCTTGTCTAAGAGCCGTAGCTGCAGCCGCCCTGCTCGAAGCTGAAGCCGATAAACTCACTCTGGGTCAAGAACTTTATGTACGAGTCCCACATGCAGTACAGACGTTGTTGGATTACAAAGTAAATCATTGGTTTGGTAACAGCCGTATGACCAAGTATCAAGCAATGTTGTATGAAAACCCAGGAGTGCATTTAGAGACTGTAAACACCTTAAATCCAGCTACCCTTTTGCCACAACCTACTGAAAGTCAACATGATTGTTTGGAAGTGATGGATGAAGTATTTTCAAGTAGACCAGATCTTCGTGATTTTCCCATCCAGAACCCCGATGTTCAATATTACACCGACGGCAGTAGTTATGTGAAAGAAGGGATCCGCTATGCAGGATATGCAGTAACAACGATAGACAAGGTGATAGAAGCTCGGCCACTGGCAAAAGGAACATCAGCACAAAAGGCAGAATTAATAGCACTGACACGAGCGTTACAATTGGCTGAAGGTTTAAGAGTGAACATCTACACGGACTCCAAGTATGCGTTTTTAACCACTCATGCCCACGGAGCTTTGTATAAAGAAAGAGGACTATTGAATTCAGAAGGCAAAGAAATCAAGTACGCAGCTGAAATCCTACAACTATTGGAAGCAGTGTGGGAGCCGAAAAAAGTCGGTATTATTCATTGTCGAGCGCATCTGAGAGGAGATGGTGATGTAACCAAAGGAAATCGGATGGCAGATAGTGCAGCTAAGCGTGCTGCTGAATCGGGAAGACAGGAGTATGTGGGGCATATAGCTGCTCTTATACCAACTCCACTGTCTCAATGGACTCCAGTTTATACAGCTCAAGAAGAGGAGTGGTTAAAGACTGAACCTGGAAAGTATTTGGAGAACAAATGGTATCAGTTAGAAGATGGAAGAATAGTCATTCCAGCATCACTAGCGGTAGAAATTGTCCAGAACTATCACAACGGGACACATTCTGGGAGAGATAGCACAGAAGAATCTCTCAGAAAACATTTCTACATACCAAGATTGTCCAACTTGACTCAGGCCATTGTACGAAGATGTGTAACGTGTGCTAAAATAATGCAAGACAAGGACCAGTAAAGCCACCAGGAGTCCAGTTTATGGGGGGACTCCCCATGTCCGATTTACAAATTGACTATACTGTAGCCCCATGTAGCCAAAGCACAGCTTAAGCGGAACAGGGCCTTGACAGGGGTTAGGAGGCGGGCCCAGGAGGAACAGACAGGACAGGTGGGTTATGGGATATGTGGGATTGGCTATTTAAGGGAGGAGCCATTTTGTGAGGTTCACTTCTAATTTCCTACCCGGTTTAGTTTGTGTGCATCCCGGTGCTCTCTATACTTGCTGGGTAGGGTTTCCCTCTTTGTCTCCTCTGCAGGGCCATGGATATCGTGGAGAAGCTTCTGGTGGGGATCAGGACAGCGGCGCGGCAACAAGGAGCGGATTGGGTGCAGGCCCAGCTGGGCCCGGTCCTTGCTGCGGCGGCAGGACAGGAGGCCGGAGACTCGCGCCCGGCGAGGGCCAGGAGGCCCCCGAGGCGTTTGAGCCCGGGAGGAGAACCGGAGGTCGGTGGCACGGGAGTGCAGGAGGCAGCTAGTGGAAGTCGCAGCAGGCCCAGGAGCTGCCTGGTCGAGGCTCTGCCTCCCAGTGTGCGGCCGGGGCTTCGGCGTGGTGAGTCGAGACGGGCGGCTGCCCTGGACATCGCTGCGCCAACCCCTAACACGGACGGGGCCGTGCGAGGAGCAGGATCCAAAATGGCGGCCGGACGGCCTGGTGCGGGGCCTGGCGGGGCGGGGTCTCGGCCCAGGAGGGCACCCCCATCGGTCTTGGCAGTGGACTGCAGCATGCGGACTGGGACGGTCCACGACGGGCCCAACGTACAGCAGGCAAGTGCAGGTGCCCCTTCCGGGGGTCCCCTTGGCGTGGTGGGCAGGCGGGGAGTGAGGCCCGATTCCAGGGAGCGGGCGGACGGGGGGGCGGGTAGTCGAGCAGCCCAAGGGGAGCAGGGGTCGGGCGGAGGGCCCCTGGGGGGGGTGCGGGATGCTGCAAAGGGGTCTCGCGGAGTGCAGACTGGGCGGGCTTCCGTGGGGGAGGGTGGGGGGTCCCTCGGTAGTTCGCTTGCGGGGCAGAAGGTAGTGCCTGCGGGTTCGGTGGTTGTTAGGAGGGTGGTAGAGGGTAAGGGGAAAGGAAAGGCTCCGAGGTCCGGTCGGTCGGGGATAGCTGTCTCGGGGAGCGGGGTGTCACCGTCCGCGTCCGTGGAGGGCCCCGGGGGAGGTGTCCCTGGTCTGGGTTCCGTAGGAGCAGGGGTAGGTCGGGCTGCAGCGGGGTTGGGGCGCGGGGCGGGAAGCGGGGAGGGCGGGTCTAGTTCGGAGTCGGGTAGTGCTAGCCCCTCGCCGGTTAGGGCCCCCAGGACACGCAGACGGAGGCCCCGGCGCAGGCGCGCAACGTCAGGGAGTTCGGCAGGGTCCGGGTCCCCCAGGTTGCATCGACGGGGGTTGGCATCCAAAGGCGACGGTAGGAGTCGTAGTCCACGTGGCAGGGCTCTCAGGGCCTTTGGGGCGCGACGGCGGGAGGATACCCGGCGGGAGGCTTTGGCGGTTGGCAGGCGCTCCCCGGTTCGGGACGGGAAGGTGGTGGGGGAACAGTACGCCTTGCCCAGGACTTCTTCTCCTCTTTCCAGGTCCCGGAGTCGCTCCTCATCTGAGTTTTCCAGGCACCGGGTGGGATCCCTGGTTGGCGGGACATCGGCGGATGGCGTTCATCCTGGACGGGCAGTGACGGACTGCGCAGCCCCGGGTATCATCGGATCCAGGGGCTTGGCCGGTGAGTCTACTGAATCGCTACAGTCCAGTGCACTAGTACAAACACTGCAGTCACTACTCCACTCACTGGGGGCGGGGGGTGGCACACAAGGTAGCGTAGGGCAGGTGTGGACGCAAGGGGGAGGTGAGGCGGGGTCCGGTCTAGGGACCCCGGCGGCAGTTGCGGGCGGGGAAGCGGTGTCGGCTTCCAGCGCGGGTGAGGCGGGAAGCGAACGGGCGGAGTTGACGGGTGGGGTGACGGAAGCGGCGAGGCAACATGCGTATGTGTCCTTCGCGGGCCCGCTGGGGGTGCACCTCAAGCAGGAGGTGAAAGATAAAATCTGGAAGGGGGAATTTTGCGAGATCTTCTCGCTTCTTCCCTTGGAGGACTTTCTTGACCTCAAGGAGGAGGACAAGAAGGACGAAAAGAAAGAGGAGGAGGAGAAACGGCGGAGGTATCGCAAGATACCGAAGTCTTTTGGTAACTGGCTAAGGGCATTCTGTATCCTGGCCAGCGTAATCGGGGAGAAATCGCCGGGCTCCTGCTCGTCCCTGTTTTGCTACTTGGACGGCATATGGGAGGCATACCGCACCTATGGCGGATTGGCATGGTGGCGGTATGATGAGCAGTTCCGGCAGCGGCTGGCGGCGAATCCGGGCATGCGGTGGGACCAGATGGACCTGCCTCTCTGGATGAAGCTCATGATGGCGCAGAAGGCGCAGCCCTTTCAGCACGCGGCTGGCGCTAAGGGTCAGTCCTCCTCGTCGGCCGCCTCGCAGAAGGGCTTATGCTGGCTCTTTAATGAGGGCCAGTGCAAGTGGGGCGCAGCCTGCCGCTTCAAGCACGAGTGCTCGGGCTGCGGTGGGGCTCATGGGCTCCAGCGTTGTTTCAAGAAAGGAAAGTCCGGGGGGACGGGAGCCTCTGCCGCGGTTGGCGGCGGAGGGTCTCCCACTACCTCGGGGGCTAACACCAGTGAAACTAGACGCGATGGAGCCCTGGCTAAACCGCTACGGTAACAGGGCAGACGCGGAGCTGCTTAGGGCGGGGTTTGGGCAAGGGTTTGTCATTCCTTTTCGGGAGAGGGGTGGCACTGCGTGCCCTCATAATCTCAAGTCAGTGGTGGAGTTTCCAGAGGTGGTTCGGGAGAAGCTGGACAAGGAGGTGCGGTTGGGTAGGATGGCGGGGCCTTTCTTGGCCCCGCCGCTGGAGGGCCTTCGGGTCTCTCCCCTCGGAGTGGTCCCCAAGAAAGAAACAGGGAAGTTTCGGCTCATTCACCATCTTTCCTATCCTAAAGGGGAGTCGGTGAACGACGACATTGACAGGGACCTATGCTCGGTCTCTTACGCATCATTTGACCAGGCGGTCGAGCTGGTGAAGAGAGCCGGGCGTGGTGCGTTGATGGCCAAGGTGGATATCGAGGCTGCTTTTAGGTTGCTTCCGGTGCACCCGGCGTGTCACCACCTGTTAGGGTGCTTCTTTGAAGGGGGCTACTTTGTGGATTTGTGCCTTCCCATGGGGTGTTCCATCTCGTGCTCTTACTTTGAGAAGTTTAGTTCATTTCTCGAGTGGGTGGTGCGGACGGAAGCGGGAGATAAAGCGGTGGTGCACTATCTGGATGATTTCCTGTGTGTGGGGCCGGCCGGATCTCCCGCGTGCCAGCACTTGTTAGGTACTATTCAATGGGTGGCGGGCTGCTTTGGGGTGCCGCTGGCGGCGGATAAAACTGAGGGCCCGACTGAGTGCCTTAGTTTCCTGGGTCTGGAGATAGATTCAGTGCGGGGGGAATGTCGGCTGCCGCTGGCAAAGCTGGAAGGTTTGCGCGGCGTGGTGGCAGAGGTGCGTCGGGCATGGAAGGTGACCCTGCGCCGACTGCAGTCACTGGTCGGTATGCTCAATTTCGCCTGTAGGGTGATACCCATGGGTAGGGTGTTTAGCCGCAGCTTATCGGCGGCTACCGCGGGGATTAGGTCCCCTCACCATTTCATCCGGGTATCTTCGTCCATGCGGGCGGACTTGGGGGTGTGGGATACCTTCCTCAGGGACTTTAACGGGACGGTGTTCTTTCGGCAAGGGGGCGTGTCAACAGCTGAGCTGGAGCTGTACACCGACGCGTCGGGTAGCGTGGGTTTTGTGGCCTACTTCAGCGGGAGCTGGTGTGCAGAAAAGTGGCCGGAGGCCTGGGGGCAGAGCCCCCTCATGCGTAACCTGGCGTTTCTGGAGCTGTTCCCACTGGTGGTGGCGTTGGCGCTGTGGGGGGACCGGTTGAGGGACAGGAAGGTAGTTTTCTTCTCGGACAACATGTCCGTGGTGCACGCAGTTAATAATCAGTCTGCAGCATCGAGGCCGGTGGTGACTCTGCTGCGTCGCTTTGTTTTGTTGTGCATGTCCCTGAATGTGGTCTTTCGCGCGCGCCATGTGCCTGGGTACTTGAACGAGGTGGCTGACGCTCTGTCTCGTTTTCAGTGGTCCCGGTTTCGAACGATGGCCCCGGAGGCCCAGGACAGGGGTCAGCCGTGCCCGATCGAGATGTGGCAGCTAGGAGCGTCCTGCTTGGCGGACTCGTGAAGGCTTCGCTGGCACCGGCCACATGGGCCGCATACAGTAAGGTCTGGAGTTCATGGGAACGTTCCTGGGGCGGGCTGGGCCGAGGGGTACGAGGGGAGCCGCCTCTGGATGCCTTCTTGTGGTTTACCTTTCAATTACTGGCGGGGGGCGCCTCCCCGGCGGTGATTGACAGGAACATGGCTGCAATGGCGTTCTGGTTCAAGCTCCATGGGGGAGCGGACCTTACCAAGGCGTTTATTGTCCGGCAAGCACTCAAAGGGTATCGGAGGGCTCGGAGGGCCCCCGACACTAGGCGCCCGGTGTCGGTGCATGTGCTGGAAGGGCTTGTTCAGGCGCTGCCCACCATTTGTTTCAATGCATTTGAGGTGTCGCTATTCCGTGTGGCATTTCTTTTGGCTTTCTTTGGGGCGTTCCGCGTCGGGGAGTTGGTGAGCAACACCCGGGCGGCCGCGGGGGGCCTACAGGTGTCCGGGGTACGTATACTGGATGGGAAGCTGGTGGTGCACTTGGCTAGGTCCAAGACGGATGTGGAAGGTAAGGGCCGGGACGTTACGCTGGGGGCCCTGCTGGGCTCGGCACTGTGCCCAGTAGCTGCGGTGTCGGAGTATTTGGATCAGAGGCCCGCGGTTGGCGGGTCCCTGTTGGTCCACGCGGATGGCTCGTCGCTCTCTCGCTTCCAATTTCAGAAAGTTTTCAGTCTGGGTCTGGGTCGGATGGGATTGGATGCCGGCACATACGGTACCCACTCCTTTCGTATTGGGGCGGCCACGGAGGCCACACGTCTAGGTTTGGGGGATGAGGTAGTCAAGCGGATTGGGAGATGGGAATCTGTTAGGTTCCGCTCATATGTACGCTTGGGTTTGTTGGAACACTAAGGGGCATTGGGGCGGCCTGGGGGGTACGGGTGGTTTTTATCCTGTGTTTTCTTTCTTCCCCAGGCCGGGTCGCTTGGATCGTGGGTCATTCCTTCATTTTCTGGGCTGGACGGAGGGCTGCAGCTCGAGCTCAAGGCCAGCAGCTGGGCTTTCCGGAGGACCAGCTCGTAGTGCGCTGGTGGGGGTATCAGGGCTTCTGCAGGGGGGACGTCTGCAGGGCAATATTTGGTATGGTCGCAGGCGGGGCGCGGCCGGATATGCTAGTTTTACATGCAGGCGGTAATGACCTGGGCCTCACCCCGCAGCGGAGGCTGGTAAAATGGATGAAGCAGGATCTTAACCGGTTGGTTGATCTGCTTCCCGGGGTGATGCTGGTATGGTCTGAGATTGTTCCGAGGCGGCGGTGGCGTTACGCCCGGGACCCGGTAGCCATTGATAGATGCAGGGGTAAGGTGAACAGCCTGATGGCGAGTTTTGTCAGGAAACTAGGGGGGAGTGGTGGTAAGGCACCAGGAACTGGAGGAGGGGTTGGATGGGTATTACCGCTCGGACGGTGTACACCTTTCGGCAGTGGGTTACGACCTGCTGAACTTGGGTCTGCAGGAAGGGATGCAGAGGGCGTTCCTTCTTCGGGGTGGCGGAGCTCAGACAGCTTAAGGGGTCAAGGTCTGAGCTTGTGGCGGGATAGGGAGCTGAGAGAGAGGACATAGGCTCCCTATGAGGAACGTGAGGAACATGGAAAAAATTGGAATTATGGTCAATGGTGGTTTCGAGTCCTGGAGGTGGCTCAGAACCTGGTGGGGCAGGGGTATCCGGGTATACCCCTGCCATGGTTACTTATGGTTGGCACTTGTTCGGTTCAAGTTGGCGAGGTTGGAAAATGTCGTTATATATTTGTATTTGTTATGTTGGGGGTCATTGCCCTCTATTAAAAAGAAGGATACGGATGAGAGGGGCGGAAGGTGGGGGCAATGACCCATGTTTATATGTTAACTTATTTAAAGCAATATTATCGTTATATATTATATAAATTATTTAATAAAGCTGTGGACAAATTTTCCCATATACCAGGTGTCAGTGTGTTATTGGGTTAGGTATGTGGGGGGTTTTTGTCCAAGGTTCCGCCAGCCCATATGGCGACTATACACCGGTCAAGTGATGCCTAAATCGGGTGGACATCGTTACCTGCTGGTAGTTGTGTGCACCTATTCAGGCTGGGTAGAAGCATGTCCTACTCGTACAGAGAAAGCAGGAGAAGTTGTGAGATTCCTGCTACGAGAAATAATACCCCGATATGGACTACCCTGCTCTATAGGATCGGACAATGGTCCAGCTTTTGTTCATCAGTGCCTACAACAACTGACTCATATGCTTGGTATAAAGTGGAGGCTTCATACGGCATATAGACCCCAAAGTTCTGGTAAGGTAGAGAGAACTATTAAGAATCAGTTGGCTAAAATGTGTCAGGAAACACAACTTAAGTGGAACGTTCTCTTGCCCATAGCTCTATTGCGAATCCGCAGTACACCTACCAGAAGAATGGGCCTCTCTCCTTTTGAAATCATGTATGGGCGACCACCTCCCGTACTTGGTAACTTAAGGGGGGATTTGAGTCATTTGGGAGAAGGAATTACCCGGCAGCAGGTTGTAGAGTTGGGTAAGACTATGGAGGAGGTACAGAAATGGGTACAAGATAGATTACCTGTGAATATTTATCCCCCAGTTCATAGTTACCACCCAGGAGACCAAGTGTGGATTAAAGAGTGGAATAATGTACCGTTAGGGCCCAAGTGGAGAGGTCCTTATGTTGTTCTTTTGTCTACCCCTACAGCGATAAAAGTAGCCGAAGTGACTCCGTGGATACATCACTCCAGGGTTAAACCAGCAGCAGTCGATTCTTGGCAAGTTACAGCAGATCCAGAGAATCCCTGCAAGATCCGGTTAAAACGCACGACTCAGTCGGAGTGACGAGGAACCTTGTGGATTACAAATTTTATTGTTTCAGAGATTTGGTAAGTGAGTGGGAAGGCCATAATAAAGCCTGTCCACCCACCAACGAGTGATAAGTCAGGAAAGTCTCGAAGGGACCCCTGTGAAGACGAGCAGAACTCCATTCCCTGCAGCCCTTACACCCTGGAAGCTGAGATGCCTTCGCACGGACGAAGACTGAGGATGACGACGAAAGATGTGCTTATAATAATGTTTATTTATGTGTATTTTTATATTCAGGAAGGTAGAGGTACCGACACTCCTAGCTGTGAGGTATGCATTAAGACTACAAGAACAGGTAACCATATATCCCAGACCCTAATTTGGCATTCGCAATATGAATGTAAAGGAGATGTATCAAGATGTAGATACTTAAATATAGAATATAGTGTGTGCCATTTAGGAGTAGGAGAACCTAAGTGCTTCAGTCCAAAGTATCAACCCTGTACAATTTGGTTGACTATCAGGAATGGAGATCCTCAGGGGACCCTAATTAACAAGACAGTATTAGAATCCGTATATTCTTCAGGTGTTCTGCTATTTGATGCGTGTAAGGCGATATCAAGTGGTAGAAAGCCGTGGAATATATGTGGGGATCTTAGATGGGAGAGAACGTATGGGTCTAACGATAAATATATTTGTCCCAGTAGTAAAAATAAGTATGTGAGTCCTAGATGCCCAAATAGAGATTATAACTTTTGCCCATATTGGTCTTGTGTGGGGTGGGCAACTTGGGGACAGACAGCAAACAAGGACATGATTGTGACTAAGTTGCCTACTAGTTCATACTGTAAGTCTATGGAATGCAATCCAATCCATATACTTATAAATAACCCCGACAAGTTCTTAGATAAATATGGTAATTTATTTGGGTTTCAAATATATGGGACGGGTTTAGATCCTGGGACAATATTGTTTATAGGGATAGAGACTGATACGGTAACCTCCCAAACTCATCAAGTATACCACTCCTTTTATGAAGAGATGAGCATAGATAATAAGATCCCCCATAATGCTAAAAACCTGTTCATAGATTTAGCCGAAAGTATTGCCGGTAGTCTTAATGTTACCAACTGCTATGTGTGTGGAGGTACTAACATGGGAGACCAATGGCCTTGGGAAGCAAAGGAGGTAATGTCCGGTTCTGAGGCAGTTGACCAATTAATATCTACACAAGCCGATTATCATATGAGTGTTAGAGGTAAATCTGAGTGGAGATTAAAGACCTCCATCATAGGTTATGTTTGCATAGCGAGGAAAGGAATGATGTATAATACTTCTGTAGGAGAATTAACTTGTCTAGGGCAAAAAGCTTATGATAATGATACAAAGAATACAACTTGGTGGTCGGCTTCAAATGTCTCAGAACCATCTAACCCGTTTGCTAGATACACCAATTTAAAGGATGTGTGGTTTGATTTATCCATCACATCTAACTGGAGAGCCCCAGCAAATTTGTACTGGATCTGTGGTAAGAAAGCCTATTCGGAGTTGCCACAGGACTGGGAAGGGGCATGTGTGTTGGGTATGCTCAAACCATCCTTCTTCTTGTTACCTATTGAAACAGGTGAGACTTTAGGTGTTAAAGTGTATGATGTGAATCATAGGAAGAAAAGGGGACCCATAGAGATAGGCGCCTGGGAAGATAATGAATGGCCTCCCCAGCGTATTATAGATTATTATGGGCCAGCCACATGGGCAGAGGATGGTACCTTTGGTTATAGAACCCCTATTTATATGCTCAACCGTATTATAAGATTACAGGCAGGGGTGAGATCATTACTAACGAAACATCACAAGCGCTCAATCTTCTAGCGAAGCATAATACCAGTATGAGGACAGCAGTATACCAAAATAGATTAGCGTTGGATTACCTTTTGGCAGTAGAGGGAGGTGTATGTGGGAAGTTTAACCTGAGCAATTGCTGTCTTCAAATAGATGACGAAGGGAAAGCAATAGCTGAGCTTACTAGCCATATGGTTAAACTAGCGCATGTGCCTACTCAGGTATGGAAAGGGTACAATCCAAGTAGCTGGTTTGGTAGCTGGTATGAGTGGTTTGGAGGGCTCAAGGCAGTGGTAGGTGGAGTCCTACTGATTTTAATGTTGTGTCTACTCCTGCCGTGCCTTATACCCTTAGTAGTTAGGTCTGTGCAAAGCCTGATAGAAAATATAGCAGAGAGGAAGGCTGTAGCACAGATAATGGCAATTTATAAATATAAGGCTCTAGATCAGGGAGAACCAATGCAGGAAGATGAGTGTTGAAGATTCACATCATAAGATAAGTCTGGTTTGGTTCAAGGTAACTTGCGGTGTATGCAAACCAAGGTTAAGTGATGCCTCAAGTAATTGTGAAATATCAAGAGGCATCAAAGGGGGGAATGTGGTGGAATCTCGGTAAAAATAAATTTAGTAGGCCGAGATTACCACGTGGCATGTGTACGTGCATATGCTGACGTATCGATCAGTTGGTTGCACGAGGCAAGATACGATCAGTAGTGTACGGAGCATGTGCAAGAATACAGGATATAGTATTCCCCTCCTCCATTGTGCTGGACAAGCCATGCGGTCAAGCAGGAAGTTAATTCTTATTTTTATTGAATGGTCAAGAGAATGTGCGGGTGGAGCTTAATATGGGAGGAGTTATGTGCCTATATAAGGAGCCTGCACTATTGTCCGGGGCTCAGAACTTGCTGTATTTTGGTGACATTAGTCCCTTTGAGTCCCGATCGGTGATCCAATAAAGAATCTCTTCCTTCCTGAAGAAACCTGTGTCCATCTCTCTGTGCTTTGCTTCCGTCAGTTTCTCCGGTATCAGTATTGCATGAAAATAAAAATATCATATATGTCTATATTTATTGTCATCTTCCTGGTTCTTAAACAGTTTGACTACTTACCCTGGGAGGACACTACGGAACTACTGGCACCATAACCACTACAACGTAATGTAGTGGTTATTGTGCCTGGATTGTTTCTTTAAATAATCTACCAGTGCCACTCCCAAGATTAGGGGCCCAGTATATGCCACAGCACTGTATATAGATACAACCTAAAAATTATTTGGACTTGGGGTGCCTTGGAAAAATATTGAAATAGTAAGGGCGCCTTGAACCAAAAAGGTTTGGGAACCCCTGGTCCAGAGCCTTTCTGATTAACTGTAAGCTTTTTCTACCTCCACTGAATGGCAACTCCAGGTATCTACTACCTACCTCTAGCCTACACTACTTGCATTGGAAAGCTATACCAGGTATCTACTAGTTTTCTATATCAAGATAAGCCATCAGTGCTTTCACTGGAAGTCTATTCCAGGTATCTACTACCCTTTCTATATCACTGTTACTGCTCCCACTGGAAGGCTATTCCAGGTATCTACTACCCTTTCTATATCACTGTTACTGCTCCCACTGGAAGGCTATTCCAGGTATCTACTACCCTTTCTATTTCACTGTTACTGCTCCCACTGAAAGGCTATTCCAGGTATCTACTACCCTTTCTATATCACTGTTACTGCTCTCACTGGAAGGCTATTCCAGGTATCTGCTACCCTTTCTATATCACTGTTACTGCTCCCACTGGAAGGCTATTCCAGGTATCTACTACCCTTTCTATTTCACTGTTACTGCTCCCACTGAAAGGCTATTCCAGGTATCTACTACCCTTTCTATATCACTGTTACTGCTCTCACTGGAAGGCTATTCCAGGTATCTGCTACCCTTTCTATATCACTGTTACTGCTCCCACTGGAAGGCTATTCCAGGTATCTACTACCCTTTCTATATCACTGTTACTGCTCCCACTGGAAGGCTGTTCCAGGTATCTACTACCCTTTATATATCACTGTCACTGCTCCCACTGGAAGGCTATTCCAGGTATCTACTACCCTTTCTATATCACTGTCACTGCTCCCACTGGAAGGCTATTTCAAGTATCTACTACCCTTTCTATATCACTGTTACTGCTCCCACTGGGAGGCTATTCCAGGTATCTACTGCCCTTTCTATATCACTGTTACTGCTCCCACTGGAAGGCTATTCCAGGTATCTACTGCCCTTTCTATATCACTGTTACTGCCCCCACTGGAAGGCTATTCCAGGTATCTACTACCCTTTCTATATCACTGTTACTGCTCCCACTGGAAGGCTATTCCAGGTATCTACTGCCCTTTCTATATCACTGTTACTACTCCCACTGGAAGGCTATTCCAGGTATCTACTACCCTTTCTATATCACTGTTACTGCTCCCACTGGAAGGCTATTCCAGGTATCTACTACCCTTTCTATATCACTGTTACTACTCCCACTGGAAGGCTATTCCAGGTATCTACTACCCTTTCTATTATTATTAGAATTATCTCCCTTTATACAGCGCCAACAGATTCCGTAGCGCTTTAACAATATTATTAGAGGGGGGAACGAGGGAGGAACTGGAGAAACAGGTCTTCAACAACAAATAACTTTTCCAGCAAACTCGTGATAAGTAAACAAGCCTTTTGTAAAGCAGCCCAAGTTTATTTAACACCAACCTGGGGCTCACCCAGTAACCTCATTCAATTTCCTTCATGTTAAGGGGGGAGATAATGTCCACCATTGCACACAGAGTTCTTTCAATATTAAGAAGATAAACTTGTTTTGTTTGAATCTCTTAATCCTAGTGTCTAACAAGAAATCCCATGGGGCAGCCTTACATTATGGAGATCTCTATCCCAGAGAAACAGACACACCTAGGATCAAAGAGAAGACAATACTCGTTCTGTCTCCATGGAGGATGATGGTCTTGTCTCTATACAATTACATCAGGACAATCTTGATAAACAGGTAGGCAGCTTCAGGAAGGGTTTTCCTGAATAGGAGACATGTTTCTGGGGAACCCACCCAGAAACATGTCTCCTATTCAGGAAAACCCTTCCTATTCAGGAAATCCCATTGACTTGGTAGAAACCAACACCCCTATATAAGAAGCTTCTGGCTTTCAATATGTCCACTGGTCCTCATTCACCCATCATGGACACCTTGAAAGCCATCTTCCTGCTGACTGCCCTCTGCACAGGGACAGGTAGGATCGGACACTTTGATTTGCTGTCATATTCTGTTTTTGTCCATTCATAGTATTTCCATCAGATTAGCCTGTGATGATATAATTCCTGGCGATTTCTGTTATGCCAGACTTTCTTGGCCTTTACCTGTAACATTGTATCAGTGGTGTGAGATATTCAGAAAGGTTTTCAGCCTTACCAACTCCATCCACCTTCCTCTCTGCCAGTTTATTTATTTTGTACTAAATCGTAAATAATTGGCAACACTTTATCTTTACTACTTCCACCATCTGAATATTCCAAGTACCACCCTTTCTATATCACTGTTAGAAATTACTGCTCCCACTGGAAGGCTATTCCAGGTATCTACTACCCTTTCTATATCACTGTTACTGCTCCCACTGGAAGGCTATTCCAGGTATCTACTGCCCTTTCTATATCACTGTTACTGCTCCCACTGGAAGGCTATTCTAGGTATCTACTACCCTTTCTATATCACTGTTACTGCTCTCACTTGAAGGCTATTCCAGGTATCTACTGCCCTTTCTATATCACTGTTACTGCTCCCACTGGAAGGCTATTCCAGGTATCTACTACCCTTTCTATATCACTGTTACTGCTCTCACTTGAAGGCTATTCCCGGTATCTACTACCCTTTCTATATCACTGTTACTGCTCCCACTGAAAGGCTATTTCAGGTATCTACTACCCTTTCTATATCACTGTTACTGCTCCCACTGGAAGGCTATTCCAGGTATCTACTACCCTTTCTATATTGCTGTTACTGCTCCCACTGGAAGGCTATTCCAGGTATCTACTACCCTTTCTATATCACTGTTACTCCTCCCACTGGAAGGCTATTCCAGGTATCTACTACCCTTTCTATATCACTGTTACTGCTCTCACTTGAAGGCTATTCCCGGTATCTACTACCCTTTCTATATCACTGTTACTGCTCCCACTGGAAGGCTATTCCAGGTATCTACTACCCTTTCTATATCACTGTTACTGCTCCCACTGGAAGGCTATTCCAGGTATCTACTACCCTTTCTATATTGCTGTTACTGCTCCCACTGGAAGGCTATTCCAGGTATCTACTACCCTTTCTATATCACTGTTACTCCTCCCACTGGAAGGCTATTCCAGGTATCTACTACCCTTTCTATATCACTGTTACTGCTCCCACTGGAAGGCTATTCCAGGTATCTACTACCCTTTCTATATCACTGTTACTGCTCCCACTGGAAGGCTATTCTAGGTATCTACTACCCTTTCTATATCACTGTTACTCCTCCCACTGGAAGGCTATTCCAGGTATCTACTACCCTTTCTATATCACTGTTACTGCTCTCACTTGAAGGCTATTCCAGGTATCTACTACCCTTTCTATATCACTGTTACTGCTCTCACTTGAAGGCTATTCCTGGTATCTACTACCCTTTCTATATCACTGTTACTGCTCCCACTGGAAGGCTATTCTAGGTATCTACTACCCTTTCTATATCACTGTTACTGCTCTCATTGGAAGGCTATTCCAGGTATCTACTGCCCTTTCTATATCAATGTTACTGCTCCCACTGGAAGGCTATTCCCGGTATCTACTACCCTTTCTATATTGCTGTTACTGCTCCCACTGGAAGGCTATTCTAGGTATCTACTGCCCTTTCTATATCACTGTTACTGCTCCCACTGGAAGGCTATTCCAGGTATCTACTACCCTTTCTATATCACTGTTACTGCTCCCACTGGAAGGTTATTCTAGGTATCTACTACCCTTTCTATATCACTGTTACTGCTCCCACTGAAAGGCTATTCCAGGTATCTACTGCCCTTTCTATATCACTGTTACTGCTCCCACTGGAAGGCTATTCCAGGTATCTACTACCCTTTCTATATCACTGTTACTGCTCCCACTGGAAGGTTATTCTAGGTATCTACTACCCTTTCTATATCACTGTTACTGCTCCCACTGGAAGGCTATTCCAGGTATCTACTACCCTTTCTATATCACTGTTACTGCTCCCACTGGAAGGTTATTCTAGGTATCTACTACCCTTTCTATATCACTGTTACTGCCCCCACTGGAAGGCTATTCCCGGTATCTACTACCCTTTCTATATCACTGTCACTGCTCCCACTGGAAGGTTATTCTAGGTATCTACTACCCTTTCTATATCACTGTTACTGCTCCCACTGGAAGGCTATTCCCGGTATCTACTACCCTTTCTATATCACTGTTACTGCTCCCACTGGAAGGCTATTCCAGGTATCTACTGCCCTTTCTATATCACTGTTACTGCTCCCACTGGAAGGCTATTCCAGGTATCTACTGCCCTTTCTATATCACTGTTACTGCTCCCACTGGGAAGCTATTCCAGGTATCTACTACCCTTTCTATATCACTGTTACTGCTCCCACTGAAAGGCTATTCCAGGTATCTACTGCCCTTTCTATATCACTGTTACTGCTCCCACTGGAAAGCTATTCCAGGTATCTACTACCCTTTCTATATCACTGTTACTGCTCCCACTGGAAGGCTATTCCAGGTATCTACTACCCTTTCTATATCACTGTTACTGCTCTCACTTGAAGGCTATTCCAGGTATCTACTACCCTTTCTATATCACTGTTACTGCTCCCACTGGAAGGCTATTCCAGGTATCTACTACCCTTTCTATATCACTGTTACTGCTCCCACTGGAAGGCTATTCCAGGTATCTACTGCCCTTTCTATATCACTGTTACTGCTCCCACTGGAAGGCTATTCCAGGTATCTACTACCCTTTCTATATCACTGTTACTGCTCCCACTGGAAGGCTATTCCAGGTATCTACTGCCCTTTCTATATCACTGTTACTGCTCCCACTGGAAGGCTATTCCAGGTATCTACTACCCTTTCTATATCACTGTTACTGCTCTCACTTGAAGGCTATTCCCGGTATCTACTACCCTTTCTATATCACTGTTACTGCTCCCACTGGAAGGCTATTCCAGGTATCTACTACCCTTTCTATATCACTGTTACTCCTCCCACTGGAAGGCTATTCCAGGTATCTACTACCCTTTATATAGCTGTTTGCCTTGTTTGCGTCTGGATTAACTCACATTAGGCATTTTTATTTCTAGGCTTTGCATTACAGTGTTACACGTGTACAGGCAAGGCCAGTAACACCAACTGTATGAATGCGACCAACTGCACGGCAGCCAGTACTTACTGCAAGACCTCGGTGGTTTCTGGGGGAATCGGTAAGAGTCAAACATAACATAGACTTTCTTCCTTTCCTTTTCTCCCCTTTCCCTCTCCCAGAGTTAAAGTACTTTGTGTTAATCCCACAGGTAGTCTGTCTGCGGCCACCATTTCCAAATCCTGTGAGTCCGACTGCAAGGCAACCAGTTTGAATGTTCTGATTGTTTCGGGTACCGTGTCATGCTGCAGCACTGACCTGTGTAACAAAAGCGGGGCCACCAGCGTGAAGTCCAGCTACGCCATCCTGGCTCTGTGTCTGGGTCTCTTCTTAACGCTCATCAGAAACCCATCTCTGTGATTTACCAGAACCCAAAGATCATTCTACAATATCCAACCACAGCGGACGCCCTAATAATATTACCGGGCCTAACTGAATTCTCCTGTACCCAGAGTTGGGGCGAGATAACAACAAAATATCGGAGGAAAGGCCTGAACTGGTTAAACCTGGACGGAATGTCTAACCTTGTAATCTCAACTCCGACGTACCTGTACAAACCTAAAGACCAGTGAAAGCTAGCTGTACCCTCACGGAAAAAATAATTGGACATTAATAATATTATTTTTATACTTCTATTATTTTTTATTATTTTCTTGGATGCATAACGTCTCCATAAGTATTACTACCCTGAGATCGGCAAACTGTCTGCAGAATTAACAATTAATATAAAGCAATTTACTATTCTGTTAATACCTTCTTTCTGTGGGTCAATGAGTAACGCAGGGTACCTGCCTGAACTTAGCAGAACTGACAGGGCCGAGTCTTCACTCTCTGTAAATATTGAGGTATTGCATGAAAATAAAAATATCATATATGTCTATATTTATTGTCATCTTCCTGGTATTTCAAAGGACAGACAATGTTTTCAAATACTATAGTGCGCGATATGATAGCACACTGTGAAATATAACTCACAGGGACATGACTGAGTTGTGGGGTCCCTTTTCTTGACCATGAGATTGATATATTGTGTCCCCAGTCCAGCCCACTAATAAAAGAGAGACTCAGGGCCGGATTAAGAGCCCAGTGGGCCTGGTGCTGATAATTATGATGGGCCTAATTACAAAATCTTATTGACCAAAAACACTAAAACAGTCCTACCTCCTAAGCGTCATGTATCTGATGGAGAAGATGCTGTAGGGAAACTCATAGGATGCAACTATGAGAAAACACATACCCTTTGCTAATCTCATGCTTTCATCTTTCAAGTAAACCCATACCCCCAAACAGCAGTGTCCAGTAAAGCAGGAAGTCTATGGATGCGGTAAAATGGTGGGCTACTGACACAAATCACCTAACCAGAACGGCTGAAAGGGCGAACATACACAAAAAGGGTGAATGTCTGTGTCCCTATGTCTCCCAGTCCCTTAGTGTTTGTGTCCTCATGTCTCCCAGTGTCCATATGTCACTAGGGGACATTGAGAGACATTGGGACACTGGGAGACATGGGGACACAGATACTAGGGAACACTGGGAGACCTGGGAAATCTGAGACTCTTGGGGACACTGGGTGACAGACACGAGGGGACACGGGGAGACATGGGGCACTGAGCCACTGTGATATATAGGGGACACTGGAGACTTGATAAAAACCTGGGTACAGGTCAAAATGTTGCGGTGTCCAATAAACCTGCTTAAAGCTATCACAGTGAGTGCCTGAGATTTTTTTATTTTATACTAGGGGACACAGACACTACGGGCACAGAGACACTACGGGCACAGAGACACTACGGGCACAGAGACACTACGGGTACAGAGACACTACGGGCACAGAGACACTACGGGCACAGAGACACTACGGGCACATAGAGACATGGGGCACTGAGACACTGACATAGGGGACACTGATACATAGGGGACACTGATACATAGGGGACATTGGAGACTTGATAAAGACCTGGGTACAGGTCGAAACGTTGCGGTGTCCAATAAACCTGCCTAAATCTATCACAGTGAGTGCCTGAGATTTTTTCTTTTATACTAGGGGACACTGAGACACTAGGAGACATGGGGACACAGAGACATTGGGAGACTAGGGGACTTTGGGAGTCTAGGGAACACTGAGACACTAGGGACACTGGCACACTACAGACACTGAGAGACACCAGGGACACATGGGGATACTGAGATACTAGGGACACTGGCTGGGAGACATGGGGACACTTCCATGTCTCCTATGTCTCAAAGTCGCCCAGTGTCCCCATGTCTCCCTGTGTCTCCATGCCTTTCAGTGTCCCCATGTCGCCCAGTGTCCCCTAGTGTTTGTATCCCCATGTCTCCCAGTGTCCCTTAGAGTCTGTGTCCTCATGTCTCCCAGTGTCCTGATGTCACTAGGACACTAGGGGACACTTAGAGACATGGGGACACAGGGAGACATGGGGCCACTGAGCCACTAGGGACAGTGGCTGGGAGACATGGGGACACAGACTAGGGGCCACTGGGAGACATGGGGCCACTGTGTCCCTAGTGTCTCAGGGTCATGGGCGTCCGAATGGGGGGGGGGTAAAGGGGGGTACTTGCCCCCCCCCCGGATTTTTCAGCTTGTGCTGCTATTTTTCATTTTAGTGTGAGAATACAGTGCAATACCAGCGCTGGCCAGTAGGTGGCGCTGTGAATTGAGAAAGGCAGAAAGCTACAGCTAATCCCTGCCTCTCTCTCATGACTGAAACCGCAGGGGAGCAGCACAAAGGCAGCCTACAGAGCAGGTAAGTGAGGGATGGGGGGGTGGGGGAGACCGCATAGAGGAAGGTAAAGTAGAAGGAGCAGAAAGGTTCTGCAAGGGGCAGGAGGGGTCAGCAAGGAATAGAAAGGGGCAGCAAGAAGCAATAAGGGGTCGAAAGGTTTTCATGGAGCAGGAGGGTAAAGTAGAAGGAGCAGCAAGGAGCAGGAGGGGTCAGCAAGGAGTAGAAAGGGTCTGCAAGAGGCAGGAGGGGTCAGCAAGGAATAGGAAGGGGATGCAGGAAGGGGTAGGGACAGTCTGCAAGGAGCAGGAGGGGTCACCAAGGAGTAGGAAGAGGCAGCAAGGAGTAGGAAGGGGCAGCAAGGAGTAGGAAGGGGCAGCAAGGAGTAGGAAGGGGCAGCAAGGAGTAGGAAGGGGCAGCAAGGAGTAGGAAGGGGCAGCAAGGAGTAGGAAGAGGGAACAGGAAACAATATCAGTGTTAATGTGTTCACTTTTATTTACTGAGTGTCAGGAAACACAGAGGGCCGCTGGGCAGGGGTGCCGCTGATTGGCTAAAACATTGTTGGCTAAAACATTTTTATGAATCGGGAACTAGCGATTGGCTTAGAGTGTCAGCTGACCACTCTAGCCAATCAGCAGCACCCATGCCCAACGTCAATCTGCACTTCCTGACACTCTGTTTCAGAAGTCGAATACCACTGAGCGACCTGGAGATCTGGAGCTGAAGGAAGCCTTTGGGGGTAAACCATTTGAGAGCAGTTTCACCCCTTCAAAGAAAGAGCACGCAGGGGCCTCTTTGCATCACAGCATTTTCATTTAGATAAAGTTGTTATGGTGACCAGAATGTTCCTGTAATTTGATGAAAGGAACACTATAGTGTCAGGAATACAAACATATATTCCTGACACCATAGTTGTGAAAACGCTATTCATCCTTGCTTTATGTGAAAATGACTATGCTCCTTCCCTTTCATGACACTGTCAAAAAGGGGCCAAGCATGGATGTCATTACAATTATGCCCCCCCCCACCACGGAAAAATTCCTGCGGACGTCCATGCTCAGGGTCCCCATGTTCCCCAGTGTCCCAATGTATCAGCATCCCCATGTCTCGGAGCTGCTGTCTGGACACTCTGTGCAGAGCTGCTCCCCCGCGGATCAGTGAGTAGAGAGAGGCAGGGAGGGAGATGCCGTAACTTCTTATCACTGCCTCTCTCCACACAAACAGCGACCCCTACTGGCCGGCGCTGGTATTGCAGAATAATCTATGTTTATACTGAGACAGACATTTGTGTTGCCGGTATTACTGCAATACCGGCACCAGCTAGGCAGCCTCAAATACCTGAGAAATACTTCTGAGAAATACCTGGAAACCCTAAGAAATACATGAGAAATATCTGGCAACCCTAAGAGTAGTGTGTAAAAAAAAAAAAAAAAAAAATGTAAAAAAAAAAATGTTTTTTTTTTTTTTTTTTTTAAACCAATGGGCCTATTCCATGGGCCTGGGCCTGGAGCTGCAGCTCCATCAGCCCCTATGTTAATCCGGCCCTGGAGAGACTTAATTATTTACGGCAACCACAAGTCATCAATTTAATTTGTGAGTGTGACTCACATCAACCTCAGGCAGCCCATAACAAATATGTTCTGATGGTGTGCTAAAAAAGAAGCCAAATTGTGTATGTATGTCTGTTTGGGTGCATGTGTGTGTCTGTCTCTGTGTCTGTGTTTGTAAATATGTGCATGTGTCAATGACATCATTTGGGTATATGTGTCTGTGAGTGCTGGAGATTGTGTTTGTTTAATATCACTGAAGGCGGGTTACCAATATTTGTCATTCCAGCTGCTGTGGGTATTCAGTACACAAAACATAATAAACAAAGAAGGAAATGGGGTGTTTTGGGGAGTAATATAGATAAAAAAAAAACAATTTGTCAACCCACTAAGAACATCTTAATCTGGTTTATAGGGTCTGATGTTTTTTTTTTATATGGGGTACATGTGTTAATACTTAGTCAAACAATATTTATTTATTTATACATTACACAAATGCATACAACACTACTTATACAGTAACACACACTACATGCACACATGTAACACAGTAACACACATTACATGCACACATGTAGTTACACCTTCAAACACACGTACAGTACTATCAGACACACATGCTCACTCAGACACAGTGACACACTGATATTACAAAAACACACATACAGTACTATCAGACATACATGCTCACTCACAGACACAGTGACACACTGATATTACACAAACACACGTACAGTACTATCAGACATACATGCTCACTCAGACACAGTGACACACTGATATTACACAAACACACATACAGTATTATCAGACATACATGCTCACTCACAGACACAGTGACACACTGATATTACACAAACACACATACAGTACTATCAGACATACATGCTCACTCACAGACACAGTGACACACTGACACTGATATTACACAAACACACGTACAGTGCTATCAGACATACATGCTCACTCACAGACACAGTGACACACTGATATTACACAAACACACATACAGTACTATCAGACATACATGCTCACTCACAGACACAGTGACACACTGATATTACACAAACACATGTACAGTACTATCAGACATACATGCTCACTCACAGACACAGTGACACACTGATATTACACAAACACACGTACAGTACTATCAGACATACATGCTCACTCACAGACACAGTGACACACTGATATTACACAAACACATGTACAGTACTATCAGAAATACATGCTCACTCATAGACACAGTGACACACTGATATTACACAAACACACATACAGTATTATCAGACATACATGCTCACTCACAGACACAGTGACACACTGATATTACACAAACACACGTACAGTACTATCAGACATACATGCTCACTCACAGATACAGTGACACACTGATATTACACAAACACACATACAATACTATCAGACATACATGCTCACTCACAGACACAGTGACACACTGATATTACACAGACACACGTACAGTACTATCAGACATACATGCTCACTCACTCAGAGACACAGTGACACACTGATATTACACAAACACACAATCATACACGCACATTCATTTGCAGTGACACACATACAAATTAGCCTAAAAGTAATTCTGTAAATCTCCATATGTGCAATAGTGCAGATTATACTGTGTGGCACTGTGTGTAAATTAGTGGTTAGTGCCACGTGTTAGCGTGTGTTTGTGTGTGCATATTCTTCCTGTGTGGCACTGTGTGTAAATTAGTGGATAGTGCCACGTTTTAGCGTGTGTTAGTGTGTGCATATTCTTCCTGTGTGGCACTGTGTGTAAATTAGTGGATAGTGCCACGTTTTAGCGTGTGTTAGTGTGTGCATATTCTTCCTGTGTGGCACTGTGTGTAAATTAGTGGATAGTGAGTGTGTGCATATTCTTCCTGTGTGGCATTGTAGGTACATTTTCAGACAAACTGTGTAAGTTAGTGGATATCACTATGAATAAAAAGACGTAGAGGTTGGTTTTCTCGTGCTTTTTATATCCGTTGCAGTTCTGCCAGCACCGGGTATAAACTGGTTTTCTATTCACCATTCATGTTATTAATATAAATACAGCTTTACTTACTTTTAATACACTTAGGATAAATTGCATTATTTATATCACAATGAGCTTATCAAATGGACGTGCATTCACCAATAGGCTTTCTTTTGTACATCATCAGTGAAATAACAAATATAAAAACATAAAAAATACAGCACGTTGGCCATCTTGTCCGAATTATAAAAACACTTTGTAATTCATTGCTATTCAATGTTTAGTACATGAGGCCCATGTGTGCTATTTGTATTGGCACGGCTGCACTCTGATCTCTCTGAGTAACTCATTAGTTGGCATGGCTTTTATTTATTCATTGTATATGGCCATTTTTATTATTTTATCGTAGATGGGTTAGGTTGGGATTTTGTTTGGCCATCCTCAGTCAAGACATTACAAATATTTGTAAGGTTTCCAATTTGACCAATTGCTTCATTCCCCCTATTAAAGGTCAGGGAGCAGATTAAGAAATGTGTTTCATTTAAAATGAGGGGTGAATTTTAGGTGAACTTGATTGGTCGCTTGGAGCCCGTTGGTCACCTGGGGGAATGTTTAATTACTTTGCACCAGGGGGACTGGGTATCCCTTGATTGTTTATTTGATAAGCAGGGTAGGGGATTATTTTTTAATATGACCAGTGGGATAATTGGGTACTTTGAAAAATTCTGAGTATTAGGGTTAAGGTATGCCCAATATAGAAGCCTCGATATAATATTTTTGGATACATCTTTTAAATTATTTTTACAAATTTGGATAGACATTTAAAAGTATTTCATATTTTGAAAATGATTTTAACATTTTCAATTTTTTTTTTATTATATATATGATGCTTTTATGATATTTACTTATCTAAAAAATATATCTTTTAAAAGTTTATCCAAAAACATGAAATGATTTGAAAAGCTTATCCAAAAATATAAAACTGGGGCCATGAAAGGGCTAACGGACTTGGGGACCCCCTAGGCCAGGGCTGAGTACAGAGAACAATCCCAGTGCCCCTACCAGGTATTTTGTTCTCTCTACCCCCCGTGCACATGGGATGGTAGGTGGGTCAGCCTCCAGATCTGCTTAATATTGTGATGCCAAAGACCCCAATCATTTATTCTTTTCATTATGTATTTGTTAAATTCTCAGGAACACGAGGAACACAAGCATAAATAAAAAGAATAAAAAAGTGGTATCCTACTTACAATATCCAGAGCATGACTTGCTCTGGTATGGAGAGCGTTGGTGGTATTATCCCCACCCAGGATATGCAGGATACACCAGTAGCTCAATTAATTGTGAGTGCGCACTTTACACACTTTACCTAACATTAAATGTTGCTGCTACATATTGCGCTATTTGTGTATATCTTTTCTGTTTTTTTTCAAAATACTTTGAAGTCACAGATGTCATCAGATATATAAGTAAATATACCTCTGTTGTTTGCACTTTTTATTTGAAAGTAGGGCTTAAATATCTGTTTAACCTGTGAGCACTGATCTCTACTGTGGCACAGAAAGGGTTAATCAGACTATATCAAAGATGGACGGTCCCATTTGGGAGAGGATTTTCTCCAGAAAACATTTTTTTCTTTCAAGTATCGATAATCTCCACACCGCTAGTAAAACGGTGATGGTGTTACGATCCACATGGTTTCCTATTGAGTGTTTTTTATTTTATTTATTTCGTACATTTTATTTTTTGGTTTTCTGTCTTAGTCAGCCAGACATCCATGTGCAGATAGATTTTCTCGTCCGATAAACTCTGAGCAAGCTGGGGGCAGAACATGTTCCTTTTAAAACACAACATTCAAACACTACTTTCAAAATTAAAATTGCTTCTACCAAAGAAGCTACGAAGGTTCTAATGGTGTGGTTGTCACTACTTGATAACCTGTATAACCTGACCAGCAATGCACGGTGTTTGTTAAATCCCCGATTGTCAAGTCACAAACAACTGGTCAACATTAGTAACAAGGTAACAGCTAATGGTCGGCCTCTCCCGGCCATTCATTGGTAACGAGGGAGGAACTGGAGAAACAGGTCTTCAACAACAAATAACTTTTCCAGCAAACTCGTGATAAGTAAACAAGCCTTTTGTAAAGCAGCCCAAGTGACTTTTAGCCTAATGGACTGAGGGAAGTAAAATCCCTGTTACTAAAATAAAGTAACCCTGGCACCTCTAACACGAGGTGGCCCTGGTATTCTAACATAGATGGAATTGCGGCAGTGATTTTATGTCAAAGTAGCTCAGCCGAATTGTAACTGGATTCCCTTTACAGAAATCAATGCCTCTAATGTAAAAGCAGTGGGGAGGGATTTAGGGTTGGGATACCATTATAGGGTAAAGAAGGGTAACATTAGGGTGAGTTAAGATCAGGGATCTTTCAGACTCAGTTAGTTAATTAATTATAACCAGTTAAAACTTACAAGAAAATTACGTTTACTAATGTCCATATCTAATCAGTTACATTCTGAGCGAGTTGAAAGCCCCCCATACAGTGGCGTACACATGACCTATGGGGCCCCGGTGCGAAAATTGATCCGTGGGCCCCCCCCGCACGCTTACTCTGCGCAGGCCGGGGCCGCAACAAATGGCGGCGGGCACCTGGTCGCAGGGGTTGCAGGGTTGCGACCCCTGCGACCGCGGTATGTACACCAGTGCATGCAGATGCACACACACTTAAAGGACCACTACAGACACCCAGATCACATCAGCTCAATTAAGTGGTCTGGGTGTCAGGTCCCTCTAGTTTTAACCCTGCAGGTAAAAGCATAGCAGTTTCAGAGAAACTGCTATGTTTCACTGAGGGTTAATCCAGCCTCTAGCGGCTGCGTACATACCGGGTCGCAGGGGCTGCTGGGCCCCCTGGTGGGCCGGGCCCGGTCGCAGCCATGACCCCTGCGAGCCCTGCGACCCTGGTATGTACGCAACTGACCCCATAGAGATACTGATACCGGAGAAACTGACGGAAGCAAAGCACAGAGAGATGGACACAGGTTTCTTCAGGAAGGAAGAGATTCTTTATTGGATCACCGATCGGGACTCAGAGGGACTAATGTCACCAAAATACAGCAAGTTCTGAGCCCCGGACAATAGTGCAGGCTCCTTATATAGGCACATAACTCCTCCCATATTAAGCTCCACCCGCACATTCTCTTGACCAATCAATACAAATAAGAATTAACTTCCTGCTTGACCGCATGGCTTGTCCAGCACAATGGAGGAGGGGAATACTACATCCTGTATTCTTGCACATGCTCCGTACACTACTGATCGTATCTTGCCTCGTGCAACCAACTGATCGATACGTCAGCATATGCACGTACACATGCCACGTGGTAATCTCGGCCTACTAAATTTATTTTTACCGAGATTCCACCACATTCCCCCCTTTGATGCCTCTTGATATTTCACAATTACTTGAGGCATCATTTAACCTTGGTTTGCATACACCGCAAGTTACCTTGAACCAGACCAGACTTATCTTATGATGTGAATCTTCAACACTCATCTTCCTGCATTGGTTCTCCCTGATCTAGAGCCTTATATTTATAAATTGCCATTATCTGTGCAGCAGCCTTCCTCTCTGCTATATTTTCTATCAGGCTTTGCACAGACCTAACTACTAAGGGTATAAGGCACGGCAGGAGTAGACACAACATTAAAATCAGTAGGACTCCACCTACCACTGCCTTAAGCCCTCCAAACCACTCATACCAGCTACCAAACCAACTACTTGGATTGTACCCTTTCCATACCTGAGTAGGCACATGCGCTAGTTTAACCATATGGCTAGTAAGCTCAGCTATTGCTTGCCCTTCGTCATCTATTTGAAGACAGCAATTGCTCAGGTTAAACTTCCCACATACACCTCCCTCTACTGCCAAAAGGTAATCCAACGCTAATCTATTTTGGTAGACTGCTGTCCTCATCCTGGTATTGTGCTTCGCTAGAAGATTGAGCGCTTGTGATGTCTCGTTAGTAATGATCTCAACCACTGCCTGTAATCTTATAATACGGTTGAGCATATATATAGGGGTTCTATAACCAAAGGTACCATCCTCTGCCCACGTGGCTGGCCCATAGTAATCTATAATACGCTGGGGAGGCCATTCATTATCTTCCCAGGTACCTATCTCTATGGGTCCCCTTTTCTTCCTATGATTCACATCATACACTTTAACACCTAAAGTCTCACCTGTTTCGATAGGTAACAAGAAGAAGGATGGTTTGAGCATACCCAACACACATGCCCCTTCCCAGTCCTGTGGCAACTCCGAATAGGCTTTCTTACCACAGATCCAGTACAAATTTGCTGGGGCTCTCCAGTTAGATGTGGTGGATAAATCAAACCACACATCCTTTAAATTGGCGTATCTAGCAAACGGGTTAGATGGTTCTGAGACATTTGAAGCCGACCACCAAGTTGTATTCTTTGTATCATCATCATAAGCTTTTTGCCCTAGACAAGTTAATTCTCCTACAGAAGTATTATACATCATTCCTTTCCTTGCTATGCAAACATAACCTATGATGGAGGTCTTTAATCTCCACTCAGATTTACCTCTAACACTCATATGATAATCGGCTTGTGTAGATATTAATTGGTCAACTGCCTCAGAACCGGACATTACCTCCTTTGCTTCCCAAGGCCATTGGTCTCCCATGTTAGTACCTCCACACACATAGCAGTTGGTAACATTAAGACTACCGGCAATACTTTCGGCTAAATCTATGAACAGGTTTTTAGCATTATGGGGGATCTTATTATCTATGCTCATCTCTTCATAAAAGGAGTGGTATACTTGATGAGTTTGGGAGGTTACCGTATCAGTCTCTATCCCTATAAACAATATTGTCCCAGGATCTAAACCCGTCCCATATATTTGAAACCCAAATAAATTACCATATTTGTCTAAGAACCTGTCGGGGTTATTTATAAGTATATGGATTGGATTGCATTCCATAGACTTACAATATGGACTGGTAGGCAACTTAGTCACAATCATGTCCTTGTCTGCTGTCTGTCCCCAAGTTGCCCACCCCACACAAGACCAATATGGGCAAAAGTTATAATCTCTATTTGGGCATCTAGGACTCACATATTTATTTTTACTACTGGGACAAATATATTTATCGTTAGACCCATACGTTCTCTCCCATCTAAGATCCCCACATATATTCCACGGCTTTCTACCACTTGATATCGCCTTACACGCATCAAATAGCAGAACACCTGAAGAATATACAGATTCTAATACTGTCTTGTTAATTAGGGTCCCCTGAGGATCTCCATTCCTGAGAGTCAACCAAATTGTACGGGGTTGATACTCTGGACTGAAGCACTTAGGTTCTCCTACTCCTAAATGGCACACACTATATTCTATATTTAAGTATCTACATCTTGATACATCTCCTTTACATTCATATTGCGAATGCCAAATTAGGGTCTGGGATATATGGTTACCTGTTCTTGTAGTCTTAATTCATACCTCACAGCTAGGAGTGTCGGTACCTCTACCTTCCTGAATATAAAAATACACATAAATAAACATTATTATAAGCACATCTTTCGTCGTCATCCTCAGTCTTCGTCCGTGCGAAGGCACCTCAGCTTCCAGGATGTAAGGGCTGCAGGGAATGGAGTTCTGCTCGTCTTCACAGGGGTCCCTTCGAGACATTCCTGACTTATCTACTCGTTGGTGGGTGGACAGGCTTTATTAAGGCCTTCCCACTCACTTACCAAATCTCTGAAACAATAAAATTTGTAATCCACAAGGTTCCTCGCCACTCCGACTGAGTCGTGCGTTTTAACCGGATCTTGCAGGGATTCTCTGGATCTGTTGTAACTTGCAAAGAATCGACTGCTGCTGGTTTAACCCTGGAGTGATGTATCCACGGAGTCACTTCGGCTACTTTTATCGCTGTAGGGGTAGACAAAAGAACAACATAAGGACCTCTCCACTTGGGCCCTAACGGTACATTATTCCACTCTTTTATCCACACTTGGTCTCCTGGGTGATAACTATGAACTGGGGGATAAATATTCACAGGTAATCTATCTTGTACCCATTTCTGTACCTCCTCCATAGTCTTACCCAACTCTACAACCTGCTGCCGGGTAATTCCTTCTCCCAACTGACTCAAATCCCCCCTTAAGTTACCAAGTACGGGAGGTGGTCGCCCATACATGATTTCAAAAGGAGAGAGGCCCATCCTTCTGGTAGGTGTACTGCGGATTCGCAATAGAGCTATGGGCAAGAGAACGTTCCACTTAAGTTGGGTTTCCTGACACATTTTAGCCAACTGATTCTTAATAGTTCTATTCATTCTCTCTACCTTACCAGAACTCTGGGGTCTATATGCCGTATGAAGCCTCCACTTTATACCAAGCATATGAGTCAGTTGTTGTAGGCACTGATGAACAAAAGCTGGACCATTGTCCGATCCTATAGAGCAGGGTAGTCCATATCGGGGTATTATTTCTCGTAGCAGGAATCTCACAACTTCTCCTGCTTTCTCTGTACGAGTAGGACATGCTTCTACCCAGCCTGAATAGGTACACACAACTACCAGCAGGTAACGATGTCCACCCGATTTAGGCATCACTGTATAGTCAATTTGTAAATCGGACATGGGGAGTACCCCCATAAACTGGACTCCTGGTGGCTTTAATGGTCCTTCTCTTGCATTATTTTTAGCACACGTTACACATCTTCGTACAATGGCCTGAGTCAAGTTGGACAATCTTGGTATGTAGAAATGTTTTCTGAGAGATTCTTCTGTGCTGTCTCTCCCAGAATGTGTCCCGTTGTGATAGTTTTGGACAATTTCTACCACTAGTGACGCTGGAATGACTATTCTTCCATCTTCTAACTTATACCATTTGTTCTCCAAATACTTTCCAGGTTCAGTCTTTAACCCCTTAAGGACCAAACTTCTGGAATAAAATGGAATCATGACATGTCACACATGTCGTGTGTCCTTAAGGGGTTAACCACCCCTCTTCTTGAGCTGTATAAACTGGAGTCCATAGAGACAGTGGAGTTGGTATAAGAGCAGCTATATGCCCCACATACTCCTGTCTTCCCGATTCAGCGGCACGCTTAGCTGAACTATCTGCCATCCGATTTCCTTTGGTTACATCACCATCTCCTCTCAGATGCGCTCGACAATGAATAATACCGACTTCTTTCGGCTCCCACACTGCTTCGAATAGTTGTAGGATTTCAGCTGCGTACTTGATTTCTTTGCCTTCTGAATTCAATAGTCCTCTTTCTTTATACAAAGCTCCGTGGGCATGAGTGGTTAAAAACGCATACTTGGAGTCCGTGTAGATGTTCACTCTTAAACCTTCAGCCAATTTTAACGCTCGTGTCAGTGCCATCAATTCTGCCTTTTGTGCTGATGTTCCTTTTGCCAGTGGCCGAGCTTCTATCACCTTGTCTATCGTTGTTACTGCATATCCTGCATAGCGGATCCCTTCTTTCACATAACTACTGCCGTCGGTGTAATATTGAACATCGGGGTTCTGGATGAGAAAATCACGAAGATCTGGTCTACTTGAAAATACTTCATCCATTACTTCCAAACAATCATGTTGACTTTCAGTAGGTTGTGGCAAAAGGGTAGCTGGATTTAAGGTGTTTACAGTCTCTAAATGCACTCTTGGGTTTTCACACAACATTGCCTGATACTTAGTCATACGGCTGTTACTAAACCAATGATTTCCTTTGTAATCCAACAACGTCTGTACTGCATGTGGAACTCGTACATAAAGTTCTTGACCCAGAGTGAGTTTATCGGCTTCAGCTACTAGCAGGGCGGCTGCAGCTACGGCTCTTAGACAAGGTGGAAGTCCGCTGGCCACTGCATCCAGTTGCTTAGACATATAGGCAACAGGTCTTTGCCATGATCCCAAGTACTGTGTCAATACTCCCACAGCCATTCTTCTTTGCTCATGTACATACAGGTAGAATGGTCGTGTGTGATCAGGTAGACCTAATGCTGGGGCACTCATCAAAGCCTTCTTCACATCTTCAAATGCCGTTTGCTGTTCCTGAGTCCATAAGAAGGGGTCGTGCTCTGTACCTTTAATAGCTGCATACAGAGGTTTTGCCAGTATTGCGTAGCTGGGAATCCATATCCTACAGAAGCCTGCTGCCCCCAAGAATTCTCACACTTGTCTTCTATTCTTGGGTATCGGTATTTGGCACACAGCTTCTTTTCTCTCTGGCCCCATAATTCTTTGACCTTCAGAGATATGGAATCCCAGATATTTGACAGTTGGCAAACACAACTGAGCCTTCTTTCTGGACACCTTGTATCCTGCCTTCCAGAGAATGTGTAGTAGATCGTGCGTTGCTTGCTGACATATTTCCTTTGTAACTGCTGCTATCAACAAGTCATCTACATATTGTAACAATACACACTCTCCTGGGATAGACTCGAAATCCAATAGATCTTGACTTAGAGCTGAACCAAATAGGGTAGGTGAATTTTTAAACCCTTGGGGCAGTCTTGTCCAAGTCATTTGGCGTTTTGAGCCCGTTACAGCGTTTTCCCATTGGAAAGCGAAGATACATTGGCTTTCTGCGGCAATTCGGAGGCAAAAGAAGGCATCTTTGAGATCTAAGACTGTAAAGTAAGTAGCCCCGCCCGGAATTAAAGCAAGCAGGTTATATGGATTGGGCACAACTGGATGTATACTAACAACCGCATCATTGACTGCTCTCAAGTCCTGCACAGGTCGATACTCATCTGTACCGGGCTTTTGAACAGGCAGCAATGGGGTGTTCCAGGGGGAAGTACAGAATTTTAGGATACCATACCGTATGAACTTATCCAGATAGGATTGGATGTTCTTCTTAGCCTTCTGCGGGATGTGATATTGTCTTAGGCTCACTGGATAAACCCCAAGTTTTAGTTCGATTTTAATAGGTGGAATATTGCGGGCCAGTCCTGGTGGGTTGTTCTCTGCCCAAACTCCTGGTATGTTGAATAAGGATTCATCACTCCTAGGGTTTTGGCTAGTCAACGCTGTATAAAGTCGCCACTCTTCTTCCTTTGGTACGGATAATGTCATAATACCTGAAGGTCCATTAAACTTTAAAGATGTTGTTCCATTTGGGAGGAACGTAATCTGCGCTTGTAATTTAGATAGCATATCACGTCCCAGCAATTGGACTGGACTGGATGTTTTACTACGTGGCCTCCCAATGTACAGAGTCGACTTTTAAGAACCGGTTTTTCAGCACTTCTCCCAGTTGCTCCTATTACAGTAATAGTTCTTCCAGATGGAGGAGCAACTAGATTAGTCACCACCGAGTGTTCAGCACCAGTGTCGATCATGAACGCACTCCTTTTTCCCCCTATTGATACATCGACCATAGGCTCCGCTCGACCAAGGGGGATGGAGCCCGGTCGGTATCAATAGTCCTCCATGACCGTGTCAGCCAATCCTACAAAGTCCCTACCTTCTCTATCGCGGGACCTTTGCGCTGCTGGAAAATACCTATCTTCCCTAACACTTCCTCTGTTCCCATTGCTCCCTCTATTACCATTACTCCCTCCGGGGCCTCCTCTACCTCTCGCTCTGCCTCTAAAGTTTCCGTAACCTGCCCTGGGTCTGTCTCTCTCATACTGTTCTCTTCGCGGACATTCGTTCCTCCAATGCCCTTCTTCCCTACAGTATGCGCACTGATTTCTACTCAGAGGTTCCTCATTCCACTTACTATCGCCTCTATCTGGGCCCCGTCTATCTACGCCTGCGATCGCTACCGCTAGCATATCTGCCTTTCTACGCATCTTGCGCTCTTCCTCTTTCTTACTTTCTGTTTCCCTATTCATGTATACTTTATTCGCTACCTCCATTAGTTGGGTGATAGACATACCTGCAAACCCTTCTAACTTCTGTAGCTTGCGCTTAATATCTCCGTAGGCTTGGCTGACAAAGGCGGAGTTCACCATTCGGGAGTTATCAGCGTCTTCCGGATTAAAGGGGGTATACAAGCGGTATGCCTCCAATAATCGGTCATAAAAGACACTGGGCGCTTCATCACTTTTCTGAATCACCTCAACTGTCTTCGACATATTGATAGCTTTCTTCCCTCCGGCTTTCATGCCAGCAATTATAGCGTCTCTATAGGCTCTGAGTTGAACCATATCTGCGCCATTTACATTCCAGTCGGGATCGGTGTTAGGGTAATGTGTTGCGGCCCATGCTGCCGGATTGGCTTGATTCAAAGCACGGGCTCTATCCTCTAGCACTTTAATGGCCGCTTGATTAATCCTTGTCCTTTCCTCATTATTAAACAAAGTAATCAATAACTGCTGGCAATCATCCCATGTCGGGTTATGTGTCTGCACTATCGAGGTGAACAGATCAGTCATAGCTTGTGGTTTCTCAGTGTACGAGGAGTTGTGGGTCTTCCAATTCAAGAGATCGGTAGTCGTGAACGGGACATATACGAAGACTGGGTCAGCATGTGCCATTTGACCTGCGGCATCGATATAGGCTGACCCAGGATTCAGACGAAGAGGCATCTGATAATGTTTTAATTGTTGGGTACCGGTCAGTTGTCGGGTTAGTATAGGGCTACGTGGAGGGGCGTCAGTTAGAGGTTCCGGTCGGGGGGTAATAAAGCATGAGGATGTGGGAGCTTGGTTTTGGGAAAAGTTAGTGAATAGAACACTTCGAGCCGAGCTAGAAGAAGCTTGACCGGAAGTCTGAAGTGGCGCCAAATCAGGATATTCAGATCTAATTGGGGTTGGTTCTGGTTCCGGAAGGGGAGATTTAGTACGAGAGGGGGTGGATTCTGTACTGGAGGAGGAAGCGGAAGTGGATGGGGGCAATGGGGGAAGGGGTGCAGAACTTCCTGCATTCGCGTCACTTCCTCTTAAAGGAAAGTAAGGGGGCGGCAAAGGGATCTCGGACTCAGGGGGCGTGTCCAAAATGGGCCTAACACCAGTCCTAGTGGACAAACAAGTCCTGGCCACCATGAGGCGACATTGCTCCTCGTGGCATATCTGAATCCATTTTGGCGAGTCGTTTACGGCCTGTCTCCAACAATCAATATAAGGAAACTGCCCGTAAAGTTCAGGCCTACCTGATACAGCCACGTGTACGCGATGTACCAGAGTTGGATCCAAACTGCCACGTGGCGGCCATGCCGCAACCAAAGTAGGCCACTCCCTAGTGCACAAAGTGACCAAACGTACAGGAGACATTTTAACCCCAAAATCACATGTTTTGAATCCCTTTTTAAAATGCTTCACCATACAACCTAAGGGATCCGGAATCGTTGACTCCGACGCACCCATACTTATCAATGGAGCGTCGTTGACAACGAATACTATGCACGCGTTCTATTCAACAGTCACACCCGTTTCCTCTGGCAACAGCACCACGTGGTACGGTTACCAAGTGAAACGTACACAATAACACAATAAACACTCAGGGAATTCCCGTACACACACAGCTGTTACACCAGTCACTAAATAATCAATATTATGCCCTTTGGCGAAACTATGCAGTCACCCACGCTATAATTCTCTATATATGAATTACCCGTCTATAACATACCCCAGTAACATCGTCTTTTACAAATAGCGGTTACAGTACGGTTAGCATAGGTCAAAGCACAATTTAAGGTCACAATACAATTATTAGTGGTTATGGTGTTAAACATGCAATAGACGACAATGATTAGTACTTATATACAGTATCAGTAAATATACAGGGTTATGGTACCGTGCACTATGATACAGCAACACACTATTAACACTCTCGCTAGACGGCTGAGCTCGCGCTATCTAACAAGATATACACTTTACTAAACAATCTTTAACACATTTACAATCCCAACTAAACTATTGGCCAGTACCTTGAATGGACTACCTAAAACTATATACATCCGTTTTGGTTAGCCACACTGCCCAAGCACCACATATAGCGAGCTAGAGGACCGAATTTACACAGACGCCTCTTAGTCGATTACTATCAAAAATCTAGTGGGTTCCAAATTTACACGCCTTCCCACTTAGCCAAGATAGGTTGAGAGCTAGCGAACCGAATTTACACAGACGCCGCTTAGTCTCCCGGTCCCTCCGACCTAGCGAACAAAAATATACACCCTAGA
Organism: Pelobates fuscus; assembly: GCF_036172605.1. Taxonomy (NCBI): domain Eukaryota; kingdom Metazoa; phylum Chordata; class Amphibia; order Anura; family Pelobatidae; genus Pelobates; species Pelobates fuscus. The sequence continues at coordinate 13,236,779 of NC_086320.1, forward strand.
ACGCTAGTCTAGACAAGACACCGGTGTCCGGCTAGGGCTATTTACACCAGAACCCCGCCTGACTAACCAAATCAAACGGTCTTACTAAAGAGCGTTCGTTTGAGCGGTGCGCCTTCGCTCCTTCCCTCCGACAGAGGGGGCAGATTCCATACACAGATTAAAACCCCTTTTGGGCCTACCGCACAATCGGTATACCCCTAGTGGGTCTGCCGTCTAAAACAGCAGTTGTCTTACCTCCTCGTTCCTGAACCTGAGTTCACACTCATCGACGGGGACACCCCAGCACTTCTTACGTAGAGGCCGATGATCTCCTGGACAACAGACCAGTGGCGCCGAGACGAAGGGAGGTCCACGCAGAAGTTCAGGGGTGCAGCCGTAGAGAACGTGGGCAAAGATAGACCGTCTCAAGCCTCTGCCTCTCAGCTACCGTTGAACGATGAGCTTCCCGGCCAATGCACCAAATGATACCGGAGAAACTGACGGAAGCAAAGCACAGAGAGATGGACACAGGTTTCTTCAGGAAGGAAGAGATTCTTTATTGGATCACCGATCGGGACTCAGAGGGACTAATGTCACCAAAATACAGAAGGTTCTGAGCCCCGGACAATAGTGCAGGCTCCTTATATAGGCACATAACTCCTCCCATATTAAGCTCCACCCGCACATTCTCTTGACCAATCAATACAAATAAGAATTAACTTCCTGCTTGACCGCATGGCTTGTCCAGCACAATGGAGGAGGGGAATACTACATCCTGTATTCTTGCACATGCTCCGTACACTACTGATCGTATCTTGCCTCGTGCAACCAACTGATCGATACGTCAGCATATGCACGTACACATGCCACGTGGTAATCTCGGCCTACTAAATTTATTTTTACCGAGATTCCACCACAATACATAGAACTTGTAATGAGATTTTGTATTTATTAGACAAACTCATGCAATGGACGGACATGTGCCTTTTGATTTGTGATTCAGAGATCTGTCTGGGGCTCCAAAAAAAAGACGATGTTACATAAACACTACATGTTACATAGAAGCATAGAATGTGAAAGGCAGATAAGAACCATTTGGCCCATCTAGTCTGCCCAGTTTTCTAAATACTTTCATTAGTCCCTGGACTTATTTTATAGTTAGGATAGCCGTATGCCTATCCCACGCATGATTAATCCCTTAAGGACCAAACTTCTGGAATAACAGGGAATCATGACATGTCACACAGTTCATGTGTCCTTAAGGGGTTAAACTCCCTCACTGTGTTAACCTCTACCACTTTAGCTGGAAGGCTATTCCATGCATCCACTACCCTCTCAGTAAAGTAATACTTCCTGATATTATTTTTAAACCTTTGCCCATCTAATGTAAGACACATGCTATAACCTGGTGGGGGGATGGTAACGGGGCTAGGGGCGCACTTTATTCTATGAAAATGAAATGTTGATTTTATCCACAGATCAGGTGGGAAGTAGAGGGGAATATATTTATATATTTAATATTCTCGCAGTATGTCAGCTTGGGAAGTCTAAGACAGAGAGCACAGTCCACCGGTCTATGTACAAACCAAGCCAGTGCCGTGCTAGCCATTCCTGCCTGTTACCTTCTCCGTGCCGCCCATCACCCCATTACCATCCTCCCATCATGGTTACTACATGTGTTTTATGTGCCCTGCTAGAAATGTCACCATTCTGTAAACGGCAATAAACTATTTTAAGTTACATGTATCTTCCAAACAACATTTTATTTCTGATTCTTTGAACAGAGTTGCAGCTGGACGCTGTGTCCTGGTTTAACTGCTCACTGTATTTATCAAGCTGCGGCCAACGTCCCAGTCCGGTAAAACCTGCGTCTCTTTGGGGCTTCGGTGCAGTGAGAGCATGGGCATCTCTGACGTCAATCTCACTTAGAGGTATTTACTAAACTCTCAATTAGAAATTGCAACTTCAGAGAAACGCTCTCAGGGTCAGAGATAGTTAACTAAATTCACGAGCCACCGAAATCCTCAGAAAAAAACAGTTTTCAATCAATCTCTGTATATCTCATTGATTAAACATATAATTGACACAGGACCCCCTCCTTTTAAGTGCTTACATACCATTATTTCTGCAAGTATTTTACACTAAATTCTCGGGATTATGCCATGCAAATCTAATGCTCCTGCCTCTGTATAACATGCCATGCAAATCTAACGCTCCTACCTCTGTATAACATGCCATGCAAATCTAACGCTCCTACCTCTGTATAACATGCCATGCAAATCTAACGCTCCTGCCTCTGTATTACAAGCTATGCAAATCTAACGCTCCTACCTCTGTATAACATGCCATGCAAATCTAACGCTCCTACCTCTGTATAACATGCCATGCAAATCTAACGCTCCTACCTCTGTATAACATGCCATGCAAATCTAACGCTCCTACCTCTGTATAACATGCCATGCAAATCTAACGCTCCTGCCTCTGTATTACAAGCTATGCAAATCTAACGCTCCTACCTCTGTATAACATGCCATGCAAATCTAATGCTCCTACCTCTGTATAACATGTATAGCATGAGTGCATAGTGCATCAGGCTCTAAAACACAGACAGCATGCACATAGCTCTGTAGGCAGCCATCTCTGTATAACGCATCATGGATCTCCAGGACTGCTACCTCTCTATATCACAACATGGATATTCAATTCTGTACTGCTTTCTTTGTATAACTTCCATGTCCAGTGCTGCTACCTCTGTATAACACTCCATGCATTGCCGGTGCTGCTACCTCTGTATAACACTCCATGCATGGCCTGTGCTGCCACCTCTGTATAACACTCCATGCATGGCCTGTGCTGCCACCTCTGCATAACACTCCATGCATGGCTGGGGCTGCTACCTCTGTATAACACTCCATGCATGGCCTGTGCTGCCACCTCTGCATAACACTCCATGCTTGGCTGGGGCTGCTACCTCTGTATAACAATCCATGCATGGCTGGGGCTGCTACCTCTGTATAAATTAAAATGTTATGAACGGTTTATTTACTAAACAGTGGATTGAAAACCAAAAAAAAAAAAAAAAAAAAAAAAAAAAAAAAATTCTCGGGATTAATTTTAAGGTTAAAGCGTCTCTGTCACCGCTACGCCCCCAGAAAGCTAAAATCTTTATGAAATATTCACTTTTCACTGGAATTCCAATGCAGTCTAAATACACACTGTGATTGTGATTATAATTTCACACTAGTGATAGCGGTAGAGACAATGTAAATGTATCCATATCCTATATATTGGATCTATATTCTCCTCCTCCGTGTTTATCCAGATTCTGACCCCCACTGTATGATGACCACTGTATGATTATTGATGCTATTACTAAGATGTATTGAAATTAAACAGTTATTACCTTTGTTCTTATATTTCCCTACCTATGTTTTGTATGAAATGTTTTTAGCAGACGAAAGTCCTATCTTACAAAGACTCTGACTTACATAACGTTGTGGACGATTCTGCTCTATTTCAATATGGCTTTACACATACTTCCGGGATGTTTTGTCCGTGAGAAGATGTGGACGGCTATTCCGCTATGCCGTCATGATGTAATGACGCCAATTGCCGTCATCGAACCGAACGGAAGTGACTATGGAATACGAAAACGGTGTGAGATTCAATCTCCGGATGGACGGAATAAAAGCCACAGCATACACTTTGAAAAAGACCGATCCAGGTTGAAACTCGTCAGTGTTTGTGGACTATTATTTGTTTTTATTATTTGTTTTAAGTAACGTTTCTTCACTTCTACCCTATTGGATATCCTCGTATTTATGTGGTACCAGGAAGGAGGATCCCAAGGAGTGGAGTTTACAGCCAGAATTGGCACATTATTCAACTGCCTACAAAGCCAGAGGCTGCTTGTTGTGGCTCTGGAAAGTGTGAGTGATCCATGAGCTCTTTAACTGATCAATATTTGCTGCTATACAGTATTACGCTATGATTGTTTTTATACTGTTTTTACAGAAAGATCTAGAGGCTGTACACTCATACTAATAAGTATTTATCATCGTGTGCTGTTTATCACTCTCCCACTGTCAGGTTACCTGTAGTCTCTACCCCTGAGACGGGTAGAGACTTAGACGTTTTTCCATCCAGACGGCATGATTCTCCCGTTCCTCGCGGTCCCCTCGCGCATGTAAACGCATTTGCACTTTAAGCGCCAATCCACCTTTATTTTATCCTTTCTTGGATTTAATATTGTATATCAGAGAAAATGCAATGTCTGTGGGGGATCCCTTGGTCTCAAAGTATCGTCCATAGACTTCAGCCAGGAGCTAAGGAGGACTGACAGGGTGGCAGGGAGACCATGGAGTGTACACAAGGGTCTGGATTAGGTAAGAAAAACTCCCGTTCTCCCTGGTCCACTGGACTCCCAGCAGATCAGTCACCGTTATTTTGCTAAATGTCTTTTAGGTGCTTTTTGACAGCCTCTCAAAGGGTGATACAGGAATAGGGTTACTTGTAGAATAACAGATTATCTGATGATGCGTCCCCAGTTGATCTCATTAAACAAATACATCTAGTCCTTCGAGAATTTTTTTTTTTTTTTATTCTTTATTTGTATTACCCATAAAGAGCACGTCAGCTGAAACATAAGAAGAAAAGTGAGAGTCTCCCAGGATTCAATACATTTGTTAAAACCATAAAATAAGTGTTTTATATATATAATAAATATTTTAAACATCAGTGGGTGAGTCTCACAGTGAGTTAGGTAGTATCTATAAAAGTTCACCTGTCAAAACCTTTATCAATAAACTTGGTCTCTAAAATGTGTAATTAACAATTCAAACAAGAAACTGTAAAATAATAAAACTGTAAGAGAAATAGAGTAGATTTTTAAAGAAAAATTCTGTGTTACCACACATATATACCTCCCAGATCTCATAGAACCCACTCAGGATCGATTAGAGATATTCATTCCATGCTTCCCAAACTTTGCTTTGAAAAAGGTAGGTACTGTGTGTCTTTAGCCATGATATCGTTATCTTCTATTTTTGCTAGAATGTTTTGTAAATATGGTCCTTCCAATTTTTTGCCAAGCTGCAGCTAGAACCCTCTTGGACAATTCTGTTTAGTAGTTTTTTGCAAATGTTTTGGCATACCCACAATTGGACATAAAAGTAAGAATGTCCATGGAGATAATTCTATAGATCTCTTCTCTTACATTTCCAATTGATCTGTAGTTTGGGACAATCCCACCATGTATGTAAGTAGGTCCCCTTGTGTCCTCCTAATCGCCAGCAGAGATCAGACGGGTTACGTCCAATTTTGTATAAAAAGACAGGGGTAATATGCCAGTGAAACTTGACTGTGTACGCCTGTTCCTGTGAGAGGACACATATGGATATCTTGGAGGCAGCTTCCCAAATTCATTCCCATTCACCCCCCGCTTACTGAACAGATTCTACTAATGATGCATTAGCCCACTGAGCTATCTCACCGGCCGGTAGAAGAATATGTTTTGAGGTTATGGTTTACAAATGATTGAATTTTAAAGTTACTAGAAGTGAGACTAGATGTGATGTTTGCAGGGCCGGTGCAAGACTATCTTTGCTAATTGCGACTCCCCCAAAGAAAATTGGCAACTTTGTGTGTCTCTTTCTCCCCCAACTTGTTTCTGTGTCTCTTTTGCCCCTTCCTCAGCCTCTCTGTGTATTCCTTCCTTCCCAGTACCTTAGTGGGTCTTTTTCTCAGCCCTAGCCTCTCTGTGTGTCTCTTTGTCACCCAGCCCGTCTGTGTGTCTCTTCCCCCAGCCCCTCTCTGTGTCTCTTTCTCTTTCCAAACCCTCTATGTGTCTCTTTGTCCCCCAGCTCCTCTGTGTGTCTCTTTGCCCCAGCCCCTCTGTGCTTGTCTTTGTTCCTCCCAACCCCTCTGTCTGTCTCTTTGTTCCCCAAGCATTTTCAGTGTATCTCTTTATCCCCCATCACCTCTGTGTGTCTCTTTGCCCCCAGCCCCTCTGTGTTTCTCTTTGTCCCCCCAGCCCCTCTGCCTGTCTCTTTGTTCCCCAAGCATTTTCAGTGTATCTCTTTATCCCCCATCACCTCTGTGTGTCTCTTTTTACACCAGCCCCTCTGTGTTTCTCTTTGTCCCCCCCAGGCCCCTCAGTCTGTCTCTTTGTTCCCCAAGCATTTTCAGTGTATCTCTTTATCCTCCATCACCTCTGTGTGTCTCTTTTTACACCAGCCCCTCTGTGTTTCTCTTTGTCCTCCCCAGCCCCTCTGTCTGTCTCTTTGTTCCCCAAGTATTTTCAGTGTATCTCTTTATCCCCCATCCCCTCTGTGTGTCTCTTTTTACACCAGCCCCTCTCTGTGTCTTTTGTCTTCTGAGCTTCTCTCACCCCCCCAGGACTCTGTGTGCCTTTTCCGCACTCAGTCCTCTGTGTGCCTTCCCCCAGCCTTTTGTGTGCCACCCCACCATAGTCCTGTGTGCTTCACCCCCATCAGCCCTCTGTGTGCCTCTCCACCACTCAGCCCTCTGCGTGCCTCCCCCATTAGCTCTCCTCCCAACCCTCTGTGTGCATCTCCCCCAGCCCTCTGTGTGCATCTCCCCCAGCCCTCTGTGTGCATCTCTCCCAGCACTCTGTATGCAACTCCCCCAGCCCTCTGTGTGCTTCTCTCCCAGCACTCTGTGTGCATCTCCCCCAGCCCTCTGTGTGCATCTTCCCTCAGCTCTCTGTGTGCCTCTCCATTTGTCTCATTAGGCCCCCCAACCCTCCATGTGTCTCATTAACCTCCAGCTCTCCATGTAAACCCCCTGCCCCTCCATGTGTCTCATTAACCCCCAGCTCTCCATGTAAACCCCCCTGCCTCTCCATGTTTCTCATTAACCCCCAGCTCTCCACGTAAACCCCCCTGCCTCTCCATGTTTCTCATTAACCCCCAGCTCTCCATGTAAGCCCCCCTGCCTCTCCATGTTTCTAATTAACCCCCAGTTCACCATGTAAAACCCCCTGTATGTGTGTTGGCTGTCTGTGTTTGCTGTCTGTGTTAGCTGTCTATGTTGGCTGTCTGTGTGTTTGCTGTCTGTGTGTTTGCTGTCTGTGTGTTGGCTGTCTGTGTGTTGGCTGTCTCTGTAGAAATGAAATAGCTATTTTTAAAATAAATATGCAAGTGTTTGTACAAGAGGAATCTTGTGAATTGAATAAAAGTATAAAAAAAAATCCAATTTATGACTGTGTTTTGACCAAGCTAAAGAATGGAGTATAATATGTAATTGGATGTTTTAGTTTGAGATTACGTCTGTAATCAACCACCTTCATCTATGGTGTCTAATGTTATTAAATAGCTCTACTGAGCAGAGTATTTTTCAAATATTTTGTCTTTAGTTACCTGCCCCTCATAAGAATTAATATGTCCTAATCCTAGCAACTAAAATCTGCTAGTGTAGGTAAATCTGTCTTTTTGTGATATTTAATTTTTCCTCTGATGGACACAGAGGGTGAGGTTTATTTAGTCTTCTTATTATGACTATGAAATTAAGTAAGATTTTCCCCAAATAACGGTTTTGTGACATCATAGTCACCTGGGGGGGGGGTAAAAGTTTTATTTTGGGCCCCCACCCACCGCTCAGGGGTGGGGACCAGGGGGGAGGACATTAGGTCCCCCCCTTATTAGTTTTTAGGGCCCCCATCCACCGCTCAGGGGTAGGGGCCAGGAAAGAGGGAGGACATTAGATACCCCCCCTTATTCTAATTTAGGGCCCCCACCCACCACTCAGGGGTGGGGGGCAGGGGGGAGGACATTAGGTCCCCCCCTTATTAGTATTTAGGGACCCCACCCACCACTCAGGGGTGGGGACCAGGGGGGAGGACATTAGGTTCCCCCCCCCTTATTTAACTGTAGGGCCCCCACCCGCCATTCATGGGTGGGGGCCGGGGGGGGGATAGGTCCCCCCTTTCAGGTTAGAAGCCCCCAAATGCGCGGCACGGGGGACCTTTTTTTTTTTTTTTTTTTTTAAAGTGAGCAGCCATAGGCATGATTTACTAAAACTAAGTAATCTTTACTTAGTATTAGTAAATTTGTCTGAAAGACCAATTTAGGTCTTTCAGCCTTTTAGTAGATAGCTCCCTAATACCGTGGGAATTAGGGAGTTATCTACTTATTCATTCCTGTCATTACACTGACTGGCCAAGTAACTTACATTTTATATGAATGTATGTTACTTGATTGTTGTAAGTGTTGCAAATGCTTACAGCTGAATCCTGGCTATGTTTGTATACTTTTTATTTTAAATTCTTTATTTTGGTAGTGCATTGTTAAGTACATAGGAAACATAAACATGTCAATAAAGAGCAATATAGAGTGTCACAGGAAGTAATATTATACACGTTGAGATTGCCGCACTTTTTTTTTTTTAAATGGAAAGAAAATATTAATGAATAGTGGTGTTCTGCGCTTTGGGTGGGGAAGAGTGAAAAGTGTATTATCATAGGCTTTGCACCGACTATGGTTATGGGGTACAAGGATTCAGTATTGAGGTGATGAGCCGATTACAGCTTGCTGGTGGGTAAAAGATCTAGACCTATAGATAAGCATGCATTCAGACTGCAGATGCGCGTTAAGTAAGGCCAGTACATAAGCTGGCAGCTGTAAATGAGCCTATCGGGTAGAGCGGTAAACCATGCTATAGCAGATGTTTAGAGGTTGTACCACCGTTATGAGACCTGTTTTTACGTAAAAGCTAGCTTGGGACCAGGTACAGGTCTTAAGTTACATCTAGTGGTTTCCGCGTTAGGGTGTCGGTAGTGTGAGTGGTGCCCTCGTCTTTTCAGGGAGGGGGTGCTGCCTGCTTTCGAGCGTGGCCGACCTCTCGGTGGAGGTGTTGCCCCTGACCAAGGGGGTAGCGGGGGGGGGGGGGTATTAACGAGTCAGTGACTGAGCATGTGTGGCTGAAGAGAACCGGACTGGGTCCATGGGAGGCATCACTTTATGGGTGCCTGGTTATGTTATAGTATGTCGAATCTCCCTACTCCTGGGTGGTCCAGGTCCATCCGTGGGTGTGCTTTGGGTCCGCCGTGGCTGTCGTCGCCTCCTGTACAACCAGAGCTGTGAGGAACGCTGGGATATCAGTCCCTGTGGTTAGCTTTCGTGTGATCCCCTTGTGTGTAACGAAAAGTGATCATGGGGGTCCCCACCTGTAGGGCACTCCTGCAGCCCGCAGTCGGGCCGTGACGGGAGCCAGGGTTTTTCGCCACTGCAAAGTGGCTTTGGATAAGTCCTGGTAAAAGGACAATTGTGCGTCCTCGAATGTAAGCGGGGTCTTGTTCCTTACCGCTGTCATTATTTGCCCCTTGTCTTGAGGCAGTGCGCAGCGGAGTATGACATCGCCCGATGTTGTGGTATCGGTAGCGGTGGGCGTTGGTAGGCGATACATCCCAGCGATGTTTACTTTTTTAGCGGTGGCGGGTGGGAGCACAGTGGTTAGCAACCTTCTTACGTAGTGTGGTAGTTCCTCCTGAGGAATGGTGGCTGGGATGCCCCTTATTTTAATGTGGTTGCGGCGGTACCTGTCTTCCGGCGTTGCCACCTGTAGTGATAGAGCCTGTTGGGCTGCCTGCAGTTGGGCTATAGATGCCTGTATAGTGGAGGTGTCCTGGCGAAGCTCTTTAACGTCTGCTTCTGTAGCCGCCAGTCTGCCTGTGAGTTGTTGCATGGAGGATTTCAGGATGGGCAGGTCAGCAGCAAGTAGGCCCTGAATGTCTTGTAGCATAGTGGATAAGATTAGTAGGTCTTGTTTAGTTGCAGGCTCAGTGTTACCTGCAGATGCTGTGGGCTGTGGCTGTGTGTCCTCTTCTGGGCTTTGTAGCTGGGATGCTACAGGGGCTGCTGTGTGGGGAGGCCCTGGTGAGGGTGGGTTGTCTGAGGCCGCCATTGTGGCTGAGGTGTGCCGCTGGAGCATAGCTCCGATGTCCCTCTGTTCAGGTACATTACCGGGAGTGGGTTTTTGATTTTTGCGCCCCATGGATGTATTGGCAGGTGTTGTTTGGGGAGACCACAGCTCCGCTGCGTTTCCTTCAGGTTCCCCGCCCCAGAGAAACTCGAGGTCACGGTATGAGGGCTTGTAGTAGGCCCCGGTTTTGCGTTTTGCCTTTAGGTGCTTCGGGGAGTACTGGAAGGACATCTGTGGATTCAGCGGGGTGTCCCCTGGCTGTGTCTGGTGTTTGCAGGGTCGGATGGTTGCTCGTTTCCGAGATATCGTAGAGATTGTATGTGGATTTGGCGGAGCTGGGAGAAATGGCATCCGGTCCGGTTCAGTGCCAGGCTCCGCCCCCGTTTATATACTTTTTATTTAAAATTGTATACAGTGTAACATTCTTCATTCTTCCACTGGGTAAGTATATTAGTTCTTAGGCAATACTGTGCTTCGGAACTTCGGCACTTCGGCACTTCAGAACTTCCGCAACTTCGGAACTTCCGCAACTTCGGCACTTCGACACTTCGGAAATTCGGTAATTTCGGAACTTCAGGACTTCGACCATTCAGCAATTCGCCAATTCACCCGAATGTCCGAATTGCCTGAAATCCATCCAAATTCACATTCGGACCGAAACTAATTGCACATGTCTACTACTGACCAATCAAACTCACTCCTGCCACATAACACCTGTTCTCCACTCCCTGCATTGGCTTTCAATTAAATGGCAAACATGTTTTAAAATTGGACTGCTGACTGTCAAAGCCTTAAACAATCAAGGCCCACAGTACCTGAAAGAGCTCCTGACACCCTACATTCCATCCCGTTCATAAAAAAAAATAAAAAAAAATTATTTGGTCATGTGACTATGACCATCCAAGCACTTTGGATTGAGCAAACCGGAACTTGCTCTTTAGAATGTGAGTAGGTTTAACTTGTTTATTTCTTCTAACACTCCTTTTTACGGTATACACTATTGTGGTTCTGTTTGTTTATCTCCACATATACACGGACGGAAGAATTTATATTTACACCTGTATCCTTGAGTGGGGATCAGACCACTTCAAGCGCTATCATTGGAGCCAGATTTTATGGTTCCATTACACGTGAGTGTATATATTTGTGAGTGTTATATATTTTTTCCTACCCTTGCTTCATAGCTCTACATACTTCATCATATACAATTTTTATTTGTTTACTTTTTATGAGGATACACCCTACAACACCTATATTTCGAAGAATTATCTCAGCACTTGATCCATAGGCAGGGATTATTCCGCCCAGGCGCATACACTGGAGCTATATTGAAGCTCCAGGAAAGTGTGAGTGCACATCTTTTATTTTACCTATCATTGCTACAGTTTTAAATACTACACTATTATTTCTTCTCTGGTTCTTTCCATATATACCTTGTCAAGGATTACTGAGGGGCTGCACCTACCCCACTGTTTTTATCCAGTTTTATATCTTTATGTTTGTATACTTGTAAAGTGCTTTGAGTCTTACAGGGAGAAAAACGCTATAAAAATCGCAAAATATTATTATTATTATTATTATTATTAATAAGAGTAATCACTGTTGGATCTGTCGCTATGTTCCTCATTCAAAGAACTACCCTTTGTGGCAGTGCCATGGTCCCTGGGATCTCTTTATAAGATGATTAAAACGTGAAACATTTTATGTTTTTGTGAGTGGATGGGGGGGGGGTGTTTTTAGATAATATTGCCCTGGCAATGTCCATCCATGAGTAATTGCCAGAGGGAAGGTCTTTGTAGTAAGATATTGTTAATAGTTGAAGAACCCAGTGCTGATGGTTCTGAGAATTAAGGCCTGATTTGGTATTTTTGGATTAACTTTTTAAGGTGATTTTATATTGTAAAAAAAATAAATCATATTTCAATATGCAGATTTGTTTTCATCTTATCAATATTATAATGCTGGCACTGCATGATGTACACGTCACATATGTGGAACCAAAGATTAAACAGAATTTTTTTTATTAATTCTATTCGATCTGATACAAGTGACTGAATGAATGGAATGCAGGGATTATCACCAGAATCCAGGTCTGTAAATACAGTTCTTGTGAATTCTTTCAGAATTCCTGGTGTCTAATTTGTGTTATTTACCACCCAGCTCACTCACCTTCCATGGTACACCTTTCACCGTGCCATATACAGAGATTAAAGACCCGTAGGGACTGGTCCTATACTGGCTGCTGCCCATTTGGACCGGCACCCTCCACCACTCACTTACCCACTAAAAGACAAAACTAAACCCAATACCCATTGAGAAAGCATCAACTGCACAAAAAATATATTACGAGTTTTTTATTATCATTATATCAAATATCAGATAATAGAAATATACATTGTAATAATAGAGAAAGAATAATGTAAATAATGGCAAAATAATATCATCATTATTATTATAAGTATTTATCCTGTACAGCTAGCTTTCACTGCTTTTCAGGTTTGTCCAGGTGTGTCGGAGTTGAGATCACAAGGTTAGACATCCCATGCAAATGTAACCAGTTCAGGCCTTTCCTCCGATAATGTTATTATCACACCTCGGCTCGGGGTACAGGAGAATTCAGTTAGGCCTGATAATATTATTAGGGTGTTCGTTGTGGTGGGAAATTGCAGACGGATCTTTGGGTTCTGGGAAATCACAGAGATGGGTTTCTGATCAGAGTTAAGAAGATACCCAGACACAGAGCCAGGATGGCGTAGCCGGATTTAATGCTGGTGGCCCCGCTTTTGTTACACAGGTCAGTGCTGCAGCATGACACGGAAGTCGAAACAACCAGAACATTCAAACTGGTTGTCACGCAGACGGACTCACAGGATTTGGAAATGGTGGCCGCAGACAGACTACCTGTGGGAATAACACAAAGTACTTTAACTCTGGCTTTACCAGATGGGTATCAAGTCACGGTTACAGTAACAGTCATTGACATCTACAAAGCCAGGAGACAGAGAAATTACAAAAATAAATACTTTTAATCTAGAATATCGCTACTTTGAGAACTTACACAAGCCAGGATATAGGAAATAGTTTAATAGAACATTACAAATATCAATTCGAGTTTACACACCCTGTCTGTTAATTTAGAACTTACTACAGTGGTATAAAACTCCCGTAATTAGAGACAGCTTTCCATTAATAAATGAAAAATGAATCAATAAGATGTGTATTATATTCCTCTTCTCGCTAGTGCTGGTTGTAATCGAGAGGAAGAGAAACAAATCACTTCACTGAGGCTCCTTCCAGTCCCCTCGACTCTGAATGGAGGGACTTTGAGAAATGCATTGCTTCCCTCTCTCACACTATACTGCAGCTTACAAGGCTCCAACAGTACAGTGCTGCAATTTAGCAGCCATGACTGGAGAAGCTATGTGCAGCCTGCAATGGGCCATGTCTGGTCAGGTAACTGTATTTATTTACTTCAGTCAAATATTATTTATAACTGCAGAAACAGTGGGATCCACATTCCTATAATGTCAGCAGATTCCTTACAAATCACCATAAGCCATGTATTGGACCATTTACGTGATATATATGTATCCCCTTGCACGCTCCGTGTTGTGGGTCTGTGTAAAGGATTGTGATATAAAGTTTGCCATATGAACCTGATGGAGTTTCAATGAATTCTGATTCTCAGACACAGTCTGCTAATAATGTCTCTATCACAGAGTGTAAAAAGTGTGACCGATTCCCCCAGAAACCACCGAGGTCTTGCAGTAAGTACTGGCTGCCGTGCAGTTGGTTGCAGTCATACAGTTGGTGTTACTGGCCTGGTCTGTACACGTGTAACACTGTAATGCAAAGCCTAGAAATAAACCATAAGCAGAGGTTATTTATTTTATTTAACAGGCCTTTTATAACCCAGAGGAGTTAGTCTTACATTAAATGCTTTATCCCATTACCAATAACTCTCCAATGTATCAATGTATCACCCATGAACAGAGCCATCTCAGACAGGGTTTGGATAGAGAGAGAGAGAGTGAGAGAGGGAGAGAGTGAGAGAAAGGAGAGAGAGAGAGAGAGAGAGAGAAAGGAGCTAAAGTTGCTTTAACCCTTTAAGTGTGGTGGAATCTCGGTAAAAATAAATTTAGTAGGCCGAGATTACCACGTGGCATGTGTACGTGCATATGCTGACGTATCGGTCGGTTGGTTGCACGTGGCAAGATACGATCAGTAGTGTATGGAGCATGTGCAAGAATACCGGATGTAGTATTCCCCTCCTCCATTGTGCTGGACAAGCCATGCGGTCAAGCAGGAAGTTACTTCTTATTTGTTTTGATTGGTTAAGAGAATGTGCGGGTGGAGCTTAATATGGGAGGAGTTATATGCCTATATAAGGAGCCTGCATTATTGTCCGGGGCTCAGAACCTGTTGTATTTTGGTGACATTAATCCCTCTGAGTCCCGATCGGTGAACCGAATAAAGAATCTCTTCCTTCCTGAAGAAACCTGTGTCCATCTCTCTGTGCTTGGCTTCCGTCAGTTTCTCCGGTATCATTTGGTGCATTGGCCGGGAAGCTCATCGTTCAACGGTAGCTGAGAAGCAGAGGCGTGAGACGGTCTATCTTTGCCCACGTTCTCTACGGCTGCACCCCTGAACTTCTGCGTGGACCTCCCTTCGTCTCGGCGCCACTGGTCTGTTGTCCAGGAGATCATCGGCCTCTACGTAGTAAGTGCTGGGGTGTCCCCGTCGATGAGTGTGAACTCAGGTTCAGGAACGAGGAGGTAAGACGACCGCTGTTTTAGACGGCGGACCCACTAGGGGTATACCGATTGTGCGGTAGGCCCATAAGGGGTTAATCTGTGTATCGAATCTGCCCCCTCTGTCGGAGGGAAGGAGCGAAGGCGCACCGCTCAATCGAACGCTCTTTAGTAAGACCGTTTGATTTGGTTTGGAGTCAGGCGGGGTTCTGTGTAAATAGCCCTAGCCGGACACCGGTGTCTTGTCTAGACTAGCGTTATAGGGTGTACAATTTGTTCGCTAGGTCGGAGGGACCGGGAGACTAAGCGGCGTCTGTGTAAATTCGGTCCGCTAGCTCTCAACCTATCTTGGCTAAGTGGGAAGGCGTGTAAATTTCGAACCCACTAGACTATTGATAGAGTAGAAAGACTAAAAGGGTTCTGTTGTAAATTCCACCCTCTAGTTCGCTATATGTGGTGCTTGGGCAGTGTGGCTAACCAAAACGGATGTAGATAGTTTTAGGTAGTCCATCAAGGTACTGGCCAATAGATTAGTTGGGATTGTATATGTGATAAAGATTGCTTAGTAACGTGTATATCTTGTTAGATAGCGGGAGCTCTGCCGTCTAGCGAGAGTGTTAATAGTGTGTTGCTGTATTATAGTGCACGGTACCATAACCCTGTATATTTACGGACACTGTATATAAGTACTAATAATTGTCGTCTATAGCATGTCTAACTCCATAACCACTAATAATTGTATTGTGACCTTAAATTGTACTTTGACCTATGCTAACCGTACTGTAACTGCTGTTTGTAAAAGACGATGTTACTGGGGTGTATTATAGACGGGTAATTCATATATAGAGAATTATAGCGTGGGTGACGGTATAGTTTCGCCAAAGGGCATAATATTGATTATTTAGTGACTGGTGTAACAGCTGTGTGTGTACGGGAATTCCCTGAGTGTTTTTATTGTGTTACTGTGTACGTTTCACTTGGTAACTGTACCACGTGGTGCTGTTGCCGGAAGAAACGGGTGTGACTGTTGAAGAGAGCGTGTGCATAGCATTCGTTGTCAACGACGCTCCATTGATAAGTATGGGCGCGTCGGAGTCGACGATTTTGGATCCCTTAGGATGTATGGTAAAGAATTTTAAAAAGGGATTCACAGTATGTGATTTTGGGGTTAAAATGTCTCCTGCCCGTTTGATCACTTTGTGCACTAGGGAATGGCCTACTTTGGTTGCGGCATGGCCGCCACGTGGCAGTTTGGATCCAAATCTGGTACAGCGTGTACACGTGGCTGTATCAGGTAGGCCTGAACTTTACGGACAGTTTCCATACATCGATTGTTAGAGGCAGGCCGTAAACGACTCGCCAAGATGGGTCCGAATATGCCACGAGGAGCAATGTCGCCTCATGGTGGCCAGAACTTGTTTGTCCACTAACCACGGTTAAGCCCATTTTGGACACGCCCCCTGAGTCCGAGATCCCTATGCCGCCCCCTTATTTCCCTATAGAGGAAGGTGATACAAGTGCAGGAAGTTCCACACCCCCTCACCCATCTACTTCCGCTTCCTCCTCTAGCTCAGAATCCACCCCACGCCGTAGTAAACCTCCCCTTCCGACACCAGCCCCCGTTAAATCCATTTATTCCGATTTGGCGCCATTTCAAGCTTCCGGTCAGGCTTCCTCTAGCCCGGCCCGGAATATTTTATTCACCGGCCTTCCCCATAATGAAGCTTCTCTATCCCCACGCCTTATTACCCCCCGACCGGAACCTCTAACCAACGCCCCTCCACGAAGCCCTATACTAGCCCGACAACTGACCGGTACCCAACAACCCAAACATTACCAGATGCCTCTTCGTTTGAATCCTGGGTCAGCCTATCTTAATGCTTTAGGTCAAATGGTATATGCTGACCCAGTCTTCGTATATGTCCCGTTCACGACTACCGATCTCTTGAATTGGAAGACCCACAATTCCTCGTATACTGAAAAGCCACAAGCCATGACTGACCTGTTCACCTCGATAGTCCAGACACATAATCCAACCTGGGCTGATTGCCAGCAACTATTAATGACATTATTTAACAATGAGGAGAGGACTAGGATAAATCAAGCGGCTATTAAAGCGCTGGAGGAAGAAGCCCGTACTTTAAACCAAGCAAATCCAGCAGCATGGGCCGCAACTCATTATCCTAATACCGATCCCGACTGGAATGTTAATGGCGCAGATATGGTTCGACTAAAAGCCTATAGAGACGCTATAATTGCTGGCATGAAAGCCGGAGGGAAGAAAGCCATAAATATGTCGAAGACGGTTGAGGTGATTCAGAAAAGTGATGAAGCGCCTAGTGTCTTTTATGACCGATTATTGGAGGCATACCGCTTGTATACCCCCTTTAATCTGGAAGACACCGATAATTCCCGAATGGTAAACTCTGCCTTTGTCAGCCAAGCTTATGGAGATATTAAGCGCAAGCTACAGAAGTTAGAAGGGTTTGCAGGAATGTCCATCACCCAACTAATGGAGGTAGCAAATAAGGTGTATATGAATAGGGAATCAGAAAGTAAGAAAGAGGAAGAGCGCAAGATGCGTAAAAAGGCGGATATGCTAGCGGTAGCGATCGCAGGCGTAGATAGACGGGGCCCAGATAGAGGCGATAGTAGGTGGAATAGGGAACCCCTGAGTAGGAATCAGTGCGCGTACTGTAGAGAAGAAGGGCATTGGAGAAGCGAGTGTCCAAAAAGAGAGCAATACGAGAGAGACCCACCCAGGGCAGGTTATGGAAACTTTAGAGGCAGAGCGAGAGGTAGAGGAGGTCCCGGAGGGAGTAATAGTGGTAACAGAGGAAGTGTAAGAGAAGATAGATACTATCCCGCAGCGCAAAGGTCCCGCGATAGAGAAGATAGGGACTTTGTAGGATTGGCTGACACTGTCATGGATGACTATTGATACCGACCGGGCTCCATCCCCCTTGGTCGAGCGGAGCCTATGGTCGATGTATCAATAGGGGGAAAAAGGAGTGCATTCATGATCGACACTGGTGCTGAACATTCGGTGGTGACTGACCTAGTTGCTCCTCCATCTGGAAGAACTATTACCGTAATAGGAGCAACTGGAAGGAGTGCTGCAAAACCAGTTCTTAAAAGTCGACTCTGTACATTGGGAGGCCACGTAGTAAAACATCAATTCCTTTATATGCCTGAATCTCCAGTCCAATTGCTGGGACGTGATATGCTATCCAAATTACAAGCGCAGATTACGTTCCTACCAGACGGAACAACATCCTTAAAGTTTAATGGACCTTCAGGTATTATGACATTATCCGTACCAAAGGAAGAAGAGTGGCGACTTTATACAGCGTTGACTAACCAAAACCCTAAGAGTGATGAATCCTTATTCAACATACCAGGAGTTTGGGCAGAGAACAACCCACCAGGACTGGCCCGCAATATTCCACCCATTCGAATCAAACTAAAGCTTGGGGTTTATCCAGTGAGCCTACGGCAATATCACATCCCGCAGAAGGCTAAGAAAAATATTCAATCTTATCTGGATAAGTTCATACGGTATGGTATCCTAAAATTCTGTACTTCCCCATGGAACACCCCATTGCTGCCTGTTCAAAAGCCTGGTACAGATGAGTATCGTCCTGTGCAGGACTTGAGAGCAGTCAATGATGCGGTTGTTAGTATACACCCAGTTGTACCCAATCCGTATAACCTGCTTGCTTTAATTCCGGGCGGGGCTACCTATTTTACAGTCTTAGACCTCAAAGATGCCTTCTTTTGCCTTCGAATTGCCGCAGAAAGTCAATGTATCTTCGCTTTCCAATGGGAAAACGCTGTAACGGGCTCGAAACGCCAGATGACTTGGACAAGACTGCCCCAAGGGTTTAAAAACTCACCGACCCTATTTGGTTCAGCTCTAAGTCAAGATCTATTGGATTTCAAGTCCATCCCAGGAGAGTGTGTACTATTACAATATGTAGACGACTTGTTGATAGCAGCAGTTACAAGAGAAATATGTCAGCAAGCAACACACAATCTACTACACATTCTCTGGAAGGCAGGATACAAGGTGTCTAGGAAGAAGGCTCAGTTGTGTCTGCCAACTGTCAAATATCTGGGATTCCATATCTTTGAAGGTCAAAGAATAATGGGGCCAGAGAGAAAAGAAGCTGTGTGCCAAATACCAACACCCAAGAATAGAAGACAAGTGCGAGAGTTCTTGGGGGCAGCAGGCTTCTGTAGGATATGGATTCCCAGTTATGCGATATTGGCAAAACCTCTGTATACAGCTATCAAGGGTACAGAACACGACCCCTTCCTATGGACTCATGAACAGCAAACGGCATTTGAAGATGTGAAAAGGGCTTTGATGAGTGCCCCAGCGTTAGGTCTACCTGATCACACACGACCATTCTACCTGTATGTACACGAGCAAAGAAGAATGGCTGTGGGAGTATTGACACAGTACT
The DNA here is from genome assembly GCF_036172605.1 of Pelobates fuscus. Lineage (NCBI taxonomy): Eukaryota > Metazoa > Chordata > Amphibia > Anura > Pelobatidae > Pelobates > Pelobates fuscus. The sequence goes on from NC_086320.1 coordinate 13,255,917, forward strand.
TGGGATCATGGCAAAGACCTGTTGCCTACATGTCTAAGCAACTGGACGCAGTGGCCAGTGGTCTTCCACCTTGTCTAAGAGCCGTAGCTGCAGCCGCCCTGCTGGTAGCTGAAGCCGATAAACTCACTCTGGGTCAAGAACTTTATGTACAAGTTCCACATGCAGTACAGACGTTGTTGGATTACAAAGTAAATCATTGGTTTAGTAACAGCCGTATGACCAAGTATCAAGCAATGTTGTGTGAAAACCCAAGAGTGCATTTAGAGACTGTAAATACCTTAAATCCAGCTACCCTTCTGCCGCAACCTACTGAAAGTCAACATGATTGTTTGGAAGTGATGGATGAAGTATTTTCAAGTAGACTAGGTCTTTGTGATTTTCCCATCCAGAACCCTGATGTCCAATATTATACCGACGGCAGTAGTTATGTGAAAGAAGGGATTCGCTATGCAGGATATGCAGTAACAACGATAGATAAGGTGATAGAAGCTCGGCCACTGTCAAAAGGAACATCAGCACAAAAGGCAGAATTGATAGCACTGACACGAGCATTACAATTGGCTGAAGGTTTAAGAGTGAACATCTACACGGACTCCAAGTATGCGTTTTTAACCACTCATGCCCACGGAGCTTTGTATAAAGAAAGAGGACTATTGAATTCAGAAGGCAAAGAAATCAAGTACGCAGCTGAAATACTACAACTATTGGAAGCAGTATGGGAACCGAAAGAAGTCGGTATTATACATTGTCGAGCGCATCTGAGAGGAGATGGTGATGTAACCAAAGGAAATCGGATGGCAGATAGTGCAGCTAAGCGTGCCGCTGAATCAGGAAGACAGGAATATGTGGAACATATAGCTGCTCTCATTCCAACTCCACTGTCTCAATGGACTCCGGTTTATACAGCTCAAGAAGAGGAGTGGTTAAAGACTGAATCTGGAAAGTATTTGGAGAACAAATGGTATCAGTTAGAAGATGGGAGAATAGTTATTCCAGCATCACTAGCGGTAGAAATCGTCCAAAACTATCATAACGGGACGCATTCTGGAAGAGATAGTACAGAAGAATCTCTCAGAAAACATTTCTACATACCAAGATTGTCTAACTTAACTCAAGCCATTGTACGAAGATGTGTAACGTGTGCTAAAAATAATGCAAGGCAAGGACCAGTAAAGCCACCAGGAGTTCAGTATATGGGGGGGACTCCCTATGTCCGATCTACAAATTGACTATACAGTAATGCCTAAATCTGGTGGACATCGCTACCTACTAGTAGTTGTGTGCACCTATTCAGGCTGGGTAGAAGCATGTCCTACTCGTACAGAGAAAGCAGGAGAAGTTGTGAGATTCCTGCTGCGAGAAATAATACCCCGATATGGACTACCCTGCTCTATAGGATCGGACAATGGTCCAGCTTTTGTTCATCAGTGCCTACAACAACTGACTCATATGCTTGGTATCAAGTGGAGACTTCATACGGCATATAGACCTCAGAGTTCTGGTAAAGTAGAGAGAATGAATAGAACTATTAAGAACCAGTTGGCAAACCCAACTTAAATGGAACGTCCTTTTGCCTATAGCTCTGTTGCGAATTCGCAGTACACCTACCAGAAGGATGGGTCTCTCTCCTTTTGAAATCATGTATGGGCGTCCACCTTCCGTACTTGGTAACTTAAGGGGGGATTTGAGTCAGTTGGGAGAAGGAATTACCCGGCAGCAGGTTGTAGAGTTGAGTAAGACTATGGAGGAGGTACAGAAATGGGTACAAGATAGATTACCTGTGAATATTTATCCACCAGTTCATAGTTACCACCCAGGAGACCAAGTGTGGATAAAAGAGTGGAATAATGTACCGTTAGGGCCCAAGTGGAGAGGTCCTTATGTTGTTCTTTTGTCTACCCCTACAGCGATAAAAGTGGCCGAAGTGACTCTGTGGTTTCATCACTCCAGGGTTAAACCAGCAGCGGTAGATTCTTGGCAAGCTACACCAGATCCAGAGAATCCCTGCAAGATCCGGTTAAAGCGCATGACTCAGTCGGAGTGACGAGGAACCTTGTGGATTACAAATTTTATTGTTTCATTGATTGATAAGTGAGTGAGACGGCCATAATAAAGCCTGTCCGCTCACCGACGTGTAGTTTAAAAGTCAGGAAAGTCTCGAAGGGACCCCTGTGAAGACGAGCAGAACTCCATTCCCTGCAGCCCTTACCACCTGGAAGCTGAGGTGCCATCACACGGACGAAGATTGAGGATGCCGACGAAAGATGTATTTTTGATAATGTTTATTTATATGTATTTTTATATTCAGGAAGGTAGAGGTACCGACACTCCTAGCTGTGAGGTATGCATTAAGACTATAAGAACAGGTAACCATATTTCCCAGACCCTAATTTGGCATTCGCAATGAGTGTAAAGGTGATGTGTCTAGGTGTAGATACTTGAATGTAGAGTATAGTGTATGCCATTTAGGGATAGGAGAACCTAAGTGCTTCAATCCGGAGTATCAACCCCGTACAATTTGGTTGACTCTCAGGAATGGAGATCCTCAGGGGACCCTAATAAACAAAACAGTGTTAGAATCCGTACATTCTTCGCGTGTTCTGCTATTTGATGCATGTAAAGCAATATCAAGTGGTAGAAAGCCGTGGAATGTATGTGGGGATCTTAGGTGGGAGAGAACGTATGGGTCTAATGATAAATATATATGTCCCAGTAGTAAAAATAAGTATGTGAGTCCTAGATGCCCAAATAGGGATTATAACTTTTGCCCATATTGGTCTTGTGTGGGGTGGGCAACTTGGGGACAGACAGCAGACAAGGACATGATTGTGACTAAGTTGCCTACCAATCCATACTGTAAGTCTATGGAATGCAATCCAGTCCATATTCTTATAAACAATCCTGACCAATTCTTGGATAGATATGGTAATTTATTTGGGTTTCAAATATACGGGACGGGTTTAGACACTGGGACAGTATTGTTTATAGGGATAGAGACCGATACGGTAACCTCCCGAACTCATCAGGTATTCCATTCGTTTTATGAAGAGATGAGTATAGATAATAAGATCCCCCATAACGCTAAAAACCTGTTCATAGATTTAGCTGGGAGTATTGCCGGTAGTCTTAATGTAACCAACTGCTATGTGTGTGGAGGTACTAACATGGGAGACCAATGGCCTTGGGAAGCAAAGGAGGTAATGTCCGGTTCTGAGGCAGTTGAACAATTAATATCCTCACAAGCCGATTATCAGATGAGTGTTAGAGGTAAATCTGAGTGGAGATTAAAGACCTCCATCATAGGTTATGTTTGCATAGCAAGGAAAGGAATGATGTTTAATACTTCTGTCGGAGAGTTAACTTGTCTAGGGCAAAAAGCTTATGATGATGATACAAAGAATACAACTTAGTGGTCGGCTTCAAATGTCTCAGAACCATCTAACCCGTTTGCAAGATATGCCAATTTAAAGGACGTATGGTTTGATTTATCTATCACATCTAGTTGGAAAGCCCCAGCAAACTTGTACTGGATCTGTGGTAAGAAGGCCTATTCGGAGTTGCCACAGGACTGGGAAGGGGCATGTGTGTTGGGTATGCTCAAACCATCCTTCTTCTTGTTACCTATTGAAACAGGTGAGACTTTGGGTGTTAAAGTATATGATGTGAATCATAGAAAGAAAAGGGGACCCATAGAGATAGGCGCCTGGGAAGATAATGAATGGCCTCCCCAGCGTATTATAGATTATTATGGGCCAGCCACGTGGGCAGAGGATGGTACTTTCGGATATAGAACCCCAATTTATATGCTCAACCGTATTATAAGATTACAGGCAGTGGTTGAGATAATTACTAATGAGACCTCACAAGCGCTCAATCTTCTAGCGAAGCATAATACCAGGATGAGGACAGCAGTGTACCAAAATAGATTAGCCTTGGATTACCTATTGGCAGTAGAGGGAGGCGTATGTGGGAAGTTTAACCTGAGCAATTGCTGTCTTCAAATAGATGACGAAGGGCAAGCAATAGCTGAGCTTACTAGCCATATGGTTAAACTAGCGCATGTGCCTACTCAGGTATGGAAAGGGTACAATCCAAGTAGTTGGTTTGGTAACTGGTATGAGCAGTTTGGAGGGCTTAAGGCATTGGTAGGCGGAGTCATACTGATTTTAATGTTGTGTCTACTCCTGCCATGTCTTATTCCCTTGGTAGTTAGGTCTGTGCAAAGCCTGATAGAAAATATAGCAGAAAGGAAGGCTGCAGCACAGATAATGGCTATATATAAATATAAGGCTCTAGATCAGGGAGAACCAATGCAGGAAGAGGAGTGTTGAGGGATTCACATCATAGGAAAAGTCTGGTCTGGTTCATGGTAACCTGAGGTATATGCAAACCAAGGTTAAGTGATGCCTCAGGTAATTGTGAAATATCAAGAGGCATCAAAGGGGGGAATGTGGTGGAATCTCGGTAAAAATAAATTTAGTAGGCCGAGATTACCACGTGGCATGTGTACGTGCATATGCTGACGTATCGGTCGGTTGGTTGCACGTGGCAAGATACGATCAGTAGTGTACGGAGCATGTGCAAGAATACCGGATGTAGTATTCCCCTCCTCCATTGTGCTGGACAAGCCATGCGGTCAAGCAGGAAGTTAATTCTTATTTGTTTTGATTGGTTAAGAGAATGTGCGGGTGGAGCTTAATATGGGAGGAGTTATATGCCTATATAAGGAGCCTGCATTATTGTCCGGGGCTCAGAACCTGTATTTTGGTGACATTAGTCCCTCTGAGTCCCGATCGGTGAACCGAATAAAGAATCTCTTCCTTCCTGAAGAAACCTGTGTCCATCTCTCTGTGCTTGGCTTCCGTCAGTTTCTCCGGTGTCATAAGTTGTTATGGTGCTTGGAGTATTCCTTTAAGAAGTGAGCCTGACTGAGGTCAGTGTGATAGGTCACACTATGGTTTTATAAAATATAAATATACACTGCCCCCATACACACACACTGCCCCCCCAAACACACACTACCCCCCATACACACACAGACCCCATACACACATACTGCCCCCATTAACATACCTAACACACACACATATTGCACACACACACTACATTCCCTATCCCAGCAGACCCCAGGTACGTTGTCAAACTGTTCTTAAACAGTTTGACTACTTACCCTGGGAGGACACTACGGAACTACTGGCACCATAACCACTACAACGTAATGTAGTGGTTATTGTGCCTGGATTGTTTCTTTAAATAATCTACCAGTGCCACTCCCAAGATTAGGGGCCCAGTATATGCCACAGCACTGTATATAAATACAACCTAAAAATTATTTGGACTTGGGGTGCCTTGGAAAAATATTGAAATAGTAAGGGCGCCTTGAACCAAAAAGGTTTGGGAACCCCTGGTCCAGAGCCTTTCTGATTAACTGTAAGCTTTTTCTACCTCCACTGAATGGCAACTCCAGGTATCTACTACCTACCTCTAGCCTACACTACTTGCATTGGAAAGCTATACCAGGTATCTACTAGTTTTCTATATCAAGATAAGCCATCAGTGCTTTCACTGGAAGTCTATTCCAGGTATCTACTACCCTTTCTATATCACTGTTACTGCTCCCACTGGAAGGCTATTCCAGGTATCTACTACCCTTTCTATATCACTGTTACTGCTCCCACTGGAAGGCTATTCCAGGTATCTACTACCCTTTCTTTTTCACTGTTACTGCTCCCACTGGAAGGCTATTCCAGGTATCTGCTACCCTTTCTATATCACTGTTACTGCTCCTACTGGAAGGCTATTCCAGGTATCTACTACCCTTTCTATATCACTGTTACTGCTCCCACTGGGAGGCTATTCCAGGTATCTACTACCCTTTCTATATCACTGTTACTGCTCCCACTGGAAGGCTATTCTAGGTATCTACTACCCTTTCTATATCACTGTTACTGCTCCCACTGGAAGGCTATTCCAGGTATCTACTGCCCTTTCTATATCACTGTTACTCCTCCCACTGGAAGGCTATTCTAGGTATCTACTACCCTTTCTATATCACTGTTACTGCTCTCACTGGAAGGCTATTCCCGGTATCTACTACCCTTTCTATATCTTTGTTACTCCTCCCACTGGAAGGCTATTCCAGGTATCTACTACCCTTTATATAGCTGTTTGCCTTGTTTGCTTCTGGATTAACTCACATTAGGCATTTTTATTTCTAGGCTTTGAATTACAGTGTTACACGTGTACAGGCAAGGCCAGTAACACCAACTGTATGAATGCGACCAACTGCCCGGCAGCCAGTACTTACTGCCAGACCGCGGTGGTTTCTGAGGGAATCGGTAAGAGTCAAACATAACATAGACTTTCTTCCTTTCCTTTTCTCCCCTTTCCCTCTCCCAGAGTTAAAGTACTTCATGTTAATCCCACAGGTAGTCTGTCTGCGCCCACCATTTCCAAATCCTGTGATTCCATCTGCGTGGCAACCAGTGTAGGAAATTGGCATTCCGTGAAATCTTTGTTTGTCACATATCAGTTTTCTTAACAATCAAATCAAGTATCTTGCAGTTTAACTTATGTTTATTCAAACATAACAATTATCATCCATCTGGTAATAACAAATGTCTTTAACAGTCTTGTCCAATACAGAGAGCAATGTTCTAGGTGTTATCCATTTTTGATGTTAAAGGTATTGGCCACGAATTCTAAACTACAATCAGTTTTATGGGTTTAAAATTCAGTTACAGAGGGGAGTATACATAAGATTGCCTTACTTTAAAATAAGTGGCTATCTTAGAAAAAGGGGAGTTACTTAGCATCATTTGAAATCTATGATTAAAGCCATACGTTATAGTTTTGGCGGTAAGCTACACAAAGGAGTTATATATGCATAGTAAATGAATAGATGCCTTTAGAAATATGAGCCATGGTAATACAAGGGAGACTGGCTAGCAAAGCTTAGGTCAAAGGTTATTATAAACAGGCCCTTCAACATCACTCTTAAAGTGAACCAGATGTGGTCTCCATTCCTATACAATGAAAGTCTGTAATACTCTATAGGCCAAGGTATGGCTTCTCAATTTCAGTGTTCTTGAAGCAATCTGAATAAAACTTATAATATTTATATCAACACATTAAATACATTTAAAGTACATAATAATATTTTTCAAGCCCCTCTTTGATGCTTTATTTTAATGAATTTTAAAATATTGCATCATAATAACTTATACCAATTACTTATGGGATTTTAATTTTGTTTTCTGATATTGATCTAAGTATTAGTTTACAAGGAAAGGCCTTTTAACACAGCCATTTCCAGTTGTCTGTATTGCTTTTTACACTCCAAGAGGGAGAAGCAAGCCATTTTAACCCTTTCATTTCTGAACTCCTAAGAACAAAATTCTTGTTACGATTACCTTTACATTTTTCACTAATTCATTAATTTACCTTGGGCATTGATTTTACCTAACATTAATAATAACAGTATCATAGTTATTATGCTGTGTAATTGTATACAGTTTACATTAACCATAAATCACAATCGGTTTGATTTAGTCCATGAAATATTGTCCTCTCCAATTGAATCCACAAGCACAGTCTCTTTGAAAGTCCATAATGTCCTTTGAAAGTCCAAACAATTTGTCCTTTTATTTAAAATCATACAGGTTTTTGTCCATGTAAAACAGTATTAGTTCTGTAATGAAAAACAGATGGCAGTTTACTATTCTTATACATTAGTAAATTTCTTATACCTTAGTACATTTCTTTTACATTGATCACTAGACACAAGAATTGATTTATTACACTTTGTACCAATGTTTGCTTTTTAAACCTATAACACAGTTTGTTCTAATTTTTATTCTTAGACCAACATAAGGACCATAAGGACCTTCCCAACTTGCTTTTCATAGACCTGGTGTTTTAAAGGATTTTACCATTGCCTTGTAACCTGGCTTAAACATATCTGCATAATTTCCCTGTGCTACTTCTTTATATTTATTTAATTTATTTATATAGCGCCATCAGATTCCGTAGCGCTGTACAACTTTAACACATAGTTTACCATAAGGGACGACATTTGAAGTAGCAAAGTTCAAATCTAACAGTAGATGTTCCTGTAATACTTTCAACTATTCAGCATGTTCTGCTGTAACTTTGAATGTACTTGAAACAAAAGGTTTATTAGGGAAAGTGATTACATAGTTCTACATGTCACTAACTCATGAGGTGACACTTGAGTTTGGATTTGCAGGAATAGACATTAATACTCCTGGTAAATATGTTAACCAATTACTCTTATCTTAAAGCATTTTTATTTCTATTTTATTTTATTTATTTTAATTTAGAAATTAATTTATATAGAGTACCATGGTATTTTTGCCAAAGGAACTCTCTGCAATTTTGGTTTCTAGTATTTAGGTCTTGGATTAATTGAACACATATGAGACACTTCTGCAATATATTTATACACTTTTTGTTTTAAATTGGGATGATACAATTTATTTTGCAGGACCTTAAATAGTTGTCCTGTACCCAAATGCCCTGTGTACGATGATTGAATACAATCAGCCCTTGTAATAAGCCACTAGGTACAAATGTTTGTGTTTCATTGTGTTTAACCCTGTACGTGCCAGTTTCAGTATCTAGACCCATACTTTCTATACTGAAAGCTACATCCTTTCATTCTCTATCTGATCTTATAGGGTATTTGTTATTTGTCTTTTACTAACAGTTGCACTCATTACATTTTCCAAGTATTACAACTCCTCAAACAAAGTTTCCTTTGATTCCTGATCTACAAGTCTGTTTCACAACAACAAGTTAAATTATTTTTTTTTCCTGCCTAATTAAACAGTTCTGCCAGAATACCTGTATGTTTTAAAGCTTTATCCTGAGAATCTACCATTCCTCTTTTCTCCATATTGGGAGGTGAAGTGTTAAAGCTTTAACTACATAACTGCTGTCACTGATTATATTCACTGGGTCGTATACTGTTATTTCTAGAACTTTCTTTACAGACTCTAACTCCGCTTTCTGAGCAGCCATATGGCCTGGCAGTCTATCTTTGCAATTCTTTTGTTTAATCGTCATATATGACATAACCTGTGTGATGTAATCCATCAACATAAAATCTTGTTCCTCCACATACAAACTAGAAATCCCTTGTATTATTTGCTTCTCAAAAGGAGATCTGGATTATATTTCCATTTCCTTCTGACATCAAATCAGGAATAGCATATCTTTTACTGGTTTCTACCCTGGGTGGTTTATTTTGTAACTGGCTATATACTCCTAACTCAGAACAATTTTGTAACAGTTTTAGATATTTGGGGGGTTTGTAAATTTATCTGTCCAAATCCTGCCATGTGTTGTGTTGCTTCTAAAGCCCATCATACAGCCATGAGCTGTTTTACACAGGAAAACATTCCTCTTTCCACTGGATACATAATTTTAGCAAAATATCCCAGCATTCGTAAAGATTCATGCTACCTTTGCATTAAACTGCTATTAATGAAGAGACACCTGCGTAACATTGAACAATATATGGTACTGTTTCAATGGGAGCAGCTAGCACAGGCGCTTGTGTGAGAGCATCTTTTAACAGATTTAACTCTTTTCAAATTCCCCTGTCCAGATGATCTTATCTTTTCTATTTTAGCATATTGCATAAGGGTTTTGCTATCCCTGCCATATCATATATAAATTCTCTGCTAACATTTATCAAGCTTAAACATTTCTGTAGATGATACCCTGTCATTGGCCTTGGCAATTGCTGCAATGCTTTAACCCTTGCTGTACATGGCGTTTTACATTCTGGATCTATATTAACTTCTAGGAAAGTAAATCTTTCCTTCAAGATCTGCACTTTGAATGTGTTCAGTTTTAACCCATTATCTGCCAGTGTTTGACAATTATCACACAGTATCTGCTCATGCTCTTCCCTTGTTACTGTTTGAACTTAACAGATCATCAATATATTGCAAAATCTTATTCCCATACCCCAGGGGTTCCAATACTTGAGCCATTGCTTTATGAAAGTAAGCTGGTGAGGCGTGGAAGCCCTGTAGCAACACCTGGAACAGATATTGATGATTTTTTAAAGGTAAAAGCATAGCGATACTAGCTATCTGGATTGAATGGTATAGAAAAGAACACATTGACTATATCCAATACAGAAAGTACTTAACATTAGCATCTATTTGCGCCATGATATCTGATGAGATTTACTTATTCACCACATACGTGTCTACAATTAAACCATAAGTGCCATTGGCTTGATTATTAGCCAAATGGTGACTTACATTTGGAATTACCCACTCTCAACACTCCTTGAGATACCAATGCTTTTATCACCTGATTCACACCTTCTTCTTATTCTTTGGGATCTTATATTGTTTAACTGCAGGGGGGGTCTAGAACTACGATTACAACTTGCAAATTCACTATCCCACAATCTTGTTTAGACTTAGAGCACACTGTGGGGTATTTAGTTTTAAGATATGGTACAACCTCATCATCTTGTTGTATAGAAGGTGACACTTCACTCTGTTTTACAATCATATAATGACTAAACTATCTTAAATTATTAGGTTTAACCACTCAACCTGTTTTGCTCTCACCTAAAGCTTGCCATAAAACCAAATTTAATAAATCCACATACAACTTTTTTTTATTGATAACATCCATTCCCATAATAATAGTACAGTGGGAGGAGAGGTGCAACCATAAATCACCAAAAGATTTTTCCTCCTTCAATCTCAACTTCATTAACAGTGGATAGAGTTGCATGTGTTCCATTAAACTTAGAAGGGATTTGTTCATATGCTTAAATTTTTAAAGGCAAGCGTGTTTTATTAGAGTCATTCCTGCTCCTGTTTCTAATAAAACTCTGTTATATTTCCCTCTAGTCTTCCATAAATATATGGTCGCCCATCTTCACTTCGTTATCAGCAAGATAGATCTGATAATAGCTAGGGGTTACACATCCCTATTTATTGGTGGGTTTAGGCAGATTTCACTTGCTGAATTTCAATGGCATTTAACATCAGTATACACTCTTCACATGAATTTGATATGTGAGGGGGGGTTGGTTGAAGATGTATGCTCTGTTTTTACAGCTGCCACTCTCTGTAGATTCTTATGGTCTTGGAAATTCAATTTTCTTTCCCTTTCACTGGGTAAGTTTTTTCTTCATATTTAGGACAATATCTCCTAACATGACCTTATTGGTTGCAATTATAGCATACCATAGAATTACTCTAATAAAACCCTATAATATCTATCTTGGGGTGTGGCCGAATAGTTTTTAGTACCCTGGTAATTTTGTTAATTTTGTGGTCTTTCCTTAAACCTCACTCTAAAATTACCATATTCAATTAATAACCTAACTTCTCCTTCTACCTTCTTCACTAGACACATTTTTAATAGGGGCCAGTCCTGCTGAAGTATCCCTAGACAAAAGTGTGTCTGTGCAACATTGTAGTTATTCCTGTGTTTTTCCTTTTTAACAATTGCAAGGATTTCATAATTTCCATAGCAGCAAAATCTCTTAATCTAGCTCATTTGGTTACCCTGATATTCTAGAGACATATTCACTAACACTCTGCCTGTGTTACTCTTTAGACATAGTAAACTGTTTTGTGTCAGTAATCAAGTTCCATGCCTTATTCCTTAAATTAGCACAAACATGTATATCATAATTTTTCTCCATTTAAATTAATCAAAAGTAGAAAATTCAAAACTATCCAAACCAGTTGCACACCGTACAACCATTAGCAATATATTTGGAAACAATTCCTGCAACTAAACTCTGGGCTTTTCACATTCTTTATCCTCCAACACATCAATGAGTTAATTTTTAACCCATTCACTTAATGAGGCTGGCAGCCAGATCAAACGACATCTGGTGGCTACCACATCACTAAATTTTCTTTTATTCATTTCACCTTCAAAAACACTCATATTGTAAAAAGGTCCTCTCTGCTCATCATATTTAATCAATCTGGCTAATCTGAGAGTATCCATCTGACCCTTTTCCTTGCACAATTTCCCCATTTTTCTATATCTTTTCTTCTCTTCTGCCCTTTTCACACAACTTCTACTTTAATCCAAATCTTTCAGATTTTTCCACAAAATATCTGTAACATTCCCCAGACTAACAATTTTTGCAAATTGTCAAAATTAGTTACAACGTCTAATATTGGACATGTGAGACATTGTTTTATGGGTTCTATTTAACAGATCAGTCTGATTCTTAAGCATTTCTTTCATTATATTAAAATCTTAATTTCCTTGACATTACTTAATCCTTTCAACAACTGCCGAGAGTCTGAGTTTTTGTTTCAACTAATGTTGCATCCAATGCACTCTCAAAAGAGAGCCATGGGGGGCGATTTCCTTCTTTTAACACTTTTAAGGAGATTTACAGTTTAGCTAGAGGCTAGGTAAATTACTAGACCTTGCAACAACACATATATTTTTCAATTGTTTTTAACAACACATTTCTTTTTTGTTTCGATGTATTACAAACATAACAATTACTGGTCTTTTTAAGTTGACACCATTCCTTTATAGAATCATTAGTTTCCAGAAAGCCTTTTGCCAGTAATGCAACTTTTTCTTTCCCTTTTAACCACATTGCTTTGCTCATTACCAGTTAATCTGTCTAACCATTTCAATACACAATAGCGTTTTCAGGATTAACTCTTTTACAGACAGATCCTGTTACATTTGACAGCAGTCTTTTGCTGCCAATCCATAATTAACTAAACAGTTAATACAATTTGTTTCAATATACATATGAGCAACTTCTACAGACGTGTTAAAGACACATACCCTTGAAGTATTTGATTTCCACAGGTGTGCGCATCATCTGATGGAAGAATACTTTTTGGAATATGTAGTTATTTCTTGAGAATCCTCCGAAATGCCATCTTCGATCTGCAATTCGTCATAACATTTATTTCTTCACAAATAAAGTATGGATAAAAGGATACAGATTGTCCTCTCAATTATTATCGTCATATTCTTCCGTCAGTACTGAGCATATTTCCACGTTCGAACGATTTTTCCCCCTGCGCAACTCTATTTTCGCATAGTAAAGCTGAATGTTTAAATAAAGGATTTTTGGGATGCCATCCTGCTGTATCAGTCACTTGTGTTTCTCCTGTTGCAAGCCGGGTACTAAAGCTTTTTCTTCAGGGAACAATTTCAACTTTTCTTCAGTGAGTTTCTTGTCTTCTTCTTGTAATCTTCTTGTAGCTTGTAGCAGTCATAATTCAGGCTTAAATCAAAAGTTTGCTGTTGTTGGTGCCCGCATTCTCCACCATTAAATGTAGGAAATTGGCATTCCGTGAAATCTTTGTTTGTCACATATCAGTTTTCTTAACAATCAAATCAAGTATCTTGCAGTTTAACTTATGTTTATTCAAACATAACAATTATCATCCATCTGGTAATAACAAATGTCTTTAACAGTCTTGTCCAATACAGAGAGCAATGTTCTAGGTGTTATCCATTTTTGATGTTAAAGGTATTGGCCACGAATTCTAAACTACAATCAGTTTTATGGGTTTAAAATTCAGTTACAGAGGGGAGTATACATAAGATTGCCTTACTTTAAAATAAGTGGCTATCTTAGAAAAAGGGGAGTTACTTAGCATCATTTGAAATCTATGATTAAAGCCATACGTTATAGTTTTGGCGGTAAGCTACACAAAGGAGTTATATATGCATAGTAAATGAATAGATGCCTTTAGAAATATGAGCCATGGTAATACAGAGGGAGACTGGCTAGCAAAGCTTAGGTCAAAGGTTATTATAAACAGGCCCTTCAACATCACTCTTAAAGTGAACCAGATGTGGTCTCCATTCCTATACAATGAAAGTCTGTAATACTCTATAGGCCAAGGTATGGCTTCTCAATTTCAGTGTTCTTGAAGCAATCTGAATAAAACTTATAATATTTATATCAACACATTAAATACATTTAAAGTACATAATAATATTTTTCAACCAGTTTTAATATTCTGATTGTTTCGACTTCCGTGTCATGCTGCAGCACTGACCTGTGTAACACAAGCGGGGCCACCAGCGTGAAGTCCAGCTACGCCATCCTGGCTCTGTGTCTGGGTCTCTTCTTAACGCTCATCAGAAACCCATCTCTGTGATTTACCAGAACCCAAAGATCATTCTACAATATCCAACCACAGCGGACGCCCTAATAATATTACCGGGCCTAACTGAATTCTCCTGTACCCAGAGTTGGGGCGAGATAACAACAAAATATCGGAGGAAAGGCCTGAACTGGTTAAACCTGGACGGAATGTCTAACCTTGTAATCTCAACTCCGACGTACCTGTACAAACCTAAAGACCAGTGAAAGCTAGCTGTACCCTCACAGAAAAAATAATTGGACATTAATAAAATTATTTTTATACTTCTATTATTTTTTATTATTTTCTTGGATGCATAACGTCTCCATAAGTATTACTACCCTGAGATCGGCAAACTGTCTGCAGAATTAACAATAAATATGAAGCAATTTACTGTTCTGTTAATACCTTCTTTCTGTGGGTCAATGAGTAACGCAGGGTACCTGCCTGAACTTAGCAAAACTGACAGGGCCGAGTCTTCACTCTCTGTAAATATTGAGGTATTGTGGTGGAATCTCGGTAAAAATAAATTTAGTAGGCCGAGATTACCACGTGGCATGTGTACGTGCATATGCTGACGTATCGATCAGTTGGTTGCACGAGGCAAGATACGATCAGTAGTGTACGGAGCATGTGCAAGAATACAGGATATAGTATTCCCCTCCTCCATTGTGCTGGACAAGCCATGCGGTCAAGCAGGAAGTTAATTCTTATTTGTATTGATTGGTCAAGAGAATGTGCGGGTGGAGCTTAATATGGGAGGAGTTATGTGCCTATATAAGGAGCCTGCACTATTGTCCGGGGCTCAGAACTTGCTGTATTTTGGTGACATTAGTCCCTCTGAGTCCCGATCGGTGATCCAATAAAGAATCTCTTCCTTCCTGAAGAAACCTGTGTCCATCTCTCTGTGCTTTGCTTCCGTCAGTTTCTCCGGTATCATTTGGTGCATTGGCCGGGAAGCTCATCGTTCAACGGTAGCTGAGAGGCAGAGGCTTGAGACGGTCTATCTTTGCCCACGTTCTCTACGGCTGCACCCCTGAACTTCTGCGTGGACCTCCCTTCGTCTCGGCGCCACTGGTCTGTTGTCCAGGAGATCATCGGCCTCTACGTAAGAAGTGCTGGGGTGTCCCCGTCGATGAGTGTGAACTCAGGTTCAGGAACGATGAGGTAAGACAACTGCTGTTTTAGACGGCAGACCCACTAGGGGTATACCGATTGTGCGGTAGGCCCAAAAGGGGTTTAAATCTGTGTATGGAATCTGCCCCCTCTGTCGGAGGGAAGGAGCGAAGGCGCACCGCTCAATCGAACGCTCTTTAGTAAGACCGTTTGATTTGGTTAGTCAGGCGGGGTTCTGGTGTAAATAGCCCTAGCCGGACACCGGTGTCTTGTCTAGACTAGCGTTCTAGGGTGTATATTTTTGTTCGCTAGGTCGGAGGGACCGGGAGACTAAGCGGCGTCTGTGTAAATTCGGTTCGCTAGCTCTCAACCTATCTTGGCTAAGTGGGAAGGCGTGTAAATTTGGAACCAACTAGATTTTTGATAGTAATCGACTAAGAGGCGTCTGTGTAAATTCGGTCCTCTAGCTCGCTATATGTGGTGCTTGGGCAGTGTGGCTAACCAAAACGGATGTATATAGTTTTAGGTAGTCCATTCAAGGTACTGGCCAATAGTTTAGTTGGGATTGTAAATGTGTTAAAGATTGTTTAGTAAAGTGTATATCTTGTTAGATAGCGCAAGCTCAGCCGTCTAGCGAGAGTGTTAATAGTGTGTTGCTGTATCATAGTGCACGGTACCATAACCCTGTATATTTACTGACACTGTATATAAGTACTAATCATTGTCGTCTATTGCATGTTTAACACCATAACCACTAATAATTGTATTGTGACCTTAAATTGTGCTTTGACCTATGCTAACCGTACTGTAACCACTATTTGTAAAAGACGATGTTACTGGGGTGTGTTATAGACGGGTAATTCATATATAGAGAATTATAGCGTGGGTGACTGTATAGTTTCGCCAAAGGGCATAATATTGATTATTTAGTGACTGGTGTAACAGCTGTGTATGCACGGGAATTCCCTGAGTGTTTATTGTGTTATTGTGTACGTTTCACTTGGTAACTGTACCACGTGGTGCTGTTGCCAGAGGAAACGGGTGTGACTGTTGAATAGAACGCGTGCATAGTATTCGTTGTCAACGACGTTCCATTGATAAGTATGGGCGCGTCGGAGTCAACGATTCCGGATCCCTTAGGTTGTATGGTGAAGCATTTTAAAAAGGGATTCAAAACATGTGATTTTGGGGTTAAAATGTCTCCTGTACGTTTGGTCACTTTGTGCACTAGGGAGTGGCCTACTTTGGTTGCGGCATGGCCGCCACGTGGCAGTTTGGATCCAACTCTGGTACAGCGCGTACACGTGGCTGTATCGGGTAGGCCTGAACTTTACGGTTTCCTTATATTGATTGTTGGAGACAGGCCGTAAATGACTCGCCAAAATGGATTCAGATATGCCACGAGGAGCAATGTCGCCTCATGGTGGCCAGGACTTGTTTGTCCACTTGGACTGTGGTTAGGCCCATTTTGGACACGCCCCCTGAGTCCGAGATCCCTTTGCCGCCCCCTTACTTTCCTTTAAGAGGAAGTGACGCGAATGCAGGAAGTTCTGCACCCCTTCCCCCATTGCCCCCATCCACTTCCGCTTCCTCCTCTAGTACAGAATCCCCCCCCTCTCGTACTAAATCTCCCCTTCCGGAACCAGGACCAACCCCCATTAGATCTGAATATCCTGATTTGGCGCCATTTCAAACTTCCGGTCAAGCTTCTTCTAGCTCGGCTCGAAGTGTTCTATTTACCAACTTTTCCCAAAATCAAGCTCCCACATCCTTATGCTCTATTACCCCCCGACCGGAACCTCTAACTGACGCCCCTCCACGTAGCCCTATACTAACCCGACAACTGACCGGTACCCAACAATTAAAACATTATCAGATGCCTCTTCGTCTGAATCCTGGGTCAGCCTATATCGATGCCGCAGGTCAAATGGCACATGCTGACCCAGTCTTCGTATATGTCCCGTTCACGACTACCGATCTCTTGAATTGGAAGACCCACAACTCCTCGTACACTGAGAAACCACAAGCTATGACCGATCTGTTCACCTCGATAGTTCAGACACATAACCCGACATGGGCTGATTGCCAGCAGTTATTAATGACTTTGTTTAATAATGAGGAAAGGACAAGGATTAATCAAGCGGCCATTAAAGCGCTAGAGGATAGAGCCCGTGCTTTGAATCAAGCCAATCCGGCAGCATGGGCCGCAACACATTACCCTAACACCGATCCCGACTGGAATGTAAATGGCGCAGATATGGTTCAACTCAGAGCCTATAGAGACGCTATAATTGCTGGCATGAAAGCCGGAGGGAAGAAAGCTATCAATATGTCGAAGACAGTTGAGGTGATTCAGAAAAGTGATGAAGCGCCCAGTGTCTTTTATGACCGATTATTGGAGGCATACCGCTTGTATACCCCCTTTAATCCGGAAGACGCTGATAACTCCCGAATGGTGAACTCCGCCTTTGTCAGCCAAGCTTACGGAGATATTAAGCGCAAGCTACAGAAATTAGAAGGGTTTGCAGGTATGTCTATCACCCAACTAATGGAGGTAGCGAATAAAGTATACATGAATAGGGAAACAGAAAGTAAGAAAGAGGAAGAGCGCAAGATGCGTAGAAAGGCAGATATGCTAGCGGTAGCGATCGCAGGCGTAGATAGACGGGGCCCAGATAGAGGCGATAGTAAGTGGAATGAGGAACCTCTGAGTAGAAATCAGTGCGCATACTGTAGGGAAGAAGGGCATTGGAGAAGTGAGTGTTCGCGAAGAGAACAGTATGAGAGAGACAGACCCAGGGCAGGTTACGGAAACTTTAGAGGCAGAGCGAGAGGTAGAGGAGGCCCCGGAGGGAGTAATGGTAATAGAGGGAGCAATGGGAACAGAGGAAGTGTTAGGGAAGATAGGTATTTTCCAGCAGCGCAAAGGTCCCGCGATAGAGAAGGTAGGGACTTTGTGGGATTGGCTGACACGGTCATGGAGGACTATTGATACCGACCGGGCTCCATCCCCCTTGGTCGAGCGGAGCCTATGGTCGATGTATCAATAGGGGGAAAAAGGAGTGCGTTCATGATCGACACTGGTGCTGAACATTCGGTGGTGACTAATCTAGTTGCTCCTCCATCTGGAAGAACTATTACTGTAATAGGAGCAACTGGGAGAAGTGCTGAAAAACCGGTTCTTAAAAGTCGACTCTGTACATTGGGAGGCCACATAGTAAAACATCAATTCCTTTATATGCCTGAATGTCCAGTCCAATTGCTGGGACGTGATATGCTATCCAAATTACAAGCGCAGATTACGTTCCTACCAAATGGAACAACATCCCTAAAGTTTAATGGACCTTCAGGTATTATGACATTATCCGTACCAAAGGAAGAAGAGTGGCGACTTTATACAGCGTTGACTAGCCAAAACCCTAGGAGTGATGAATCCTTATTCAACATACCAGGAGTTTGGGCAGAGAACAACCCACCAGGACTGGCCCGCAATATTCCACCTATTAAAATCGAACTAAAACTTGGGGTTTATCCAGTGAGCCTAAGACAATATCACATCCCACAGAAGGCTAAGAAGAACATCCAATCCTATCTGGATAAGTTCATACGGTATGGTATCCTAAAATTCTGTACTTCCCTCTGGAACACCACATTGCTGCCTGTTCAAAAGCCCAGTACAGATGAGTATCGACCTGTGCAGGACTTGAGAGCAGTCAATGATGCGGTTGTTAGTATACATCCAGTTGTGCCCAATCCATATAACCTGCTTGCTTTAATTCCGGGCGGGGCTACTTATTTTACAGTCTTAGATCTCAAAGATGCCTTCTTTTGCCTCCGAATTGCCGCATAAAGCCAATGTATCTTCGCTTTCCAATGGGAAATCGCTGTAACGGGCTCAAAACGCCAAATGACTTGGACAAGACTGCCCCAAGGGTTTAAAAATTCACCTACCCTATTTGTTTCAGCTCTAAGTCAAGATCTACTGGATTTCGAGTCTATCCCAGGAGAGTGTGTATTGTTACAATATGTAGATGACTTGTTGATAGCAGCAGTTACAAAGGAAATATGTCAGCAAGCAACGCACGATCTACTACACATTCTTTGGAAGGCAGGATACAAGGTGTCCAGAAAGAAGGCTCAGTTGTGTTTGCCAACTGTCAAATATCTGGGATTCCATATCTCTGAAGGTCAAAGAATTATGGAGCCAGAGAGAAAAGAAGCTGTGTGCCAAATACCGATACCCAAGAATAGAAGACAAGTGCGAGAATTCTTGGGGGCAGCAGGCTTCTGTAGGATATGGATTCCCAGCTACGCGATACTGGCAAAACCTCTGTATGCAGCTATTAAAGGTACTGAGCACGACCCCTTCTTATGGACTCAGGAACAGCAAACGGCATTTGAAGATGTGAAGAAGGCTTTGATGAGTGCCCCAGCATTAGGTCTACCTGATCACACACGACCATTCTACCTGTACGTACATGAGCAAAGAAGAATGGCTGTGGGAGTATTGACACAGTACTTGGGATCATGGCAAAGACCTGTTGCCTACATGTCTAAGCAATTGGATGCAGTGGCCAGCGGACTTCCACCTTGTCTAAGAGCCGTAGCTGCAGCCGCCCTGCTCGAAGCTGAAGCCGATAAACTCACTCTGGGTCAAGAACTTTATGTACGAGTCCCACATGCAGTACAGACGTTGTTGGATTACAAAGTAAATCATTGGTTTAGTAACAGCCGTATGACCAAGTATCAAGCAATGTTGTATGAAAACCCAGGAGTGCATTTAGAGACTGTAAACACCTTAAATCCAGCTACCCTTTTGCCACAACCTACTGAAAGTCAACATGATTGTTTGGAAGTGATTGATGAAGTATTTTCAAGTAGACCAGATCTTCGTGATTTTCCCATCCAGAACCCCGATGTTCAATATTACACCGACGGCAGTAGTTATGTGAAAGAAGGGATCCGCTATGCAGGATATGCAGTAACAACGATAGACAAGGTGATAGAAGCTCGGCCACTGGCAAAAGGAACATCAGCACAAAAGGCAGAATTAATAGCACTGACACGAGCGTTACAATTGGCTGAAGGTTTAAGAGTGAACATCTACACGGACTCCAAGTATGCGTTTTTAACCACTCATGCCCACGGAGCTTTGTATAAAGAAAGAGGACTATTGAATTCAGAAGGCAAAGAAATCAAGTACGCAGCTGAAATCCTACAACTATTGGAAGCAGTGTGGGAGCCGAAAGAAGTCGGTATTATTCATTGTCGAGCGCATCTGAGAGGAGATGGTGATGTAACCAAAGGAAATCGGATGGCAGATAGTGCAGCTAAGCGTGCTGCTGAATCGGGAAGACAGGAGTATGTGGGGCATATAGCTGCTCTTATACCAACTCCACTGTCTCAATGGACTCCAGTTTATACAGCTCAAGAAGAGGAGTGGTTAAAGACTGAACCTGGAAAGTATTTGGAGAACAAATGGTATCAGTTAGAAGATGGAAGAATAGTCATTCCAGCATCACTAGCGGTAGAAATTGTCCAGAACTATCACAACGGGACACATTCTGGGAGAGATAGCACAGAAGAATCTCTCAGAAAACATTTCTACATACCAAGATTGTCCAACTTGACTCAGGCCATTGTACGAAGATGTGTAACGTGTGCTAAAATAATGCAAGACAAGGACCAGTAAAGCCACCAGGAGTCCAGTTTATGGGGGGACTCCCCATGTCCGATTTACAAATTGACTATACAGTGATGCCTAAATCGGGTGGACATCGTTACCTGCTGGTAGTTGTGTGCACCTATTCAGGCTGGGTAGAAGCATGTCCTACTCGTACAGAGAAAGCAGGAGAAGTTGTGAGATTCCTGCTACGAGAAATAATACCCCGATATGGACTACCCTGCTCTATAGGATCGGACAATGGTCCAGCTTTTGTTCATCAGTGCCTACAACAACTGACTCATATGCTTGGTATAAAGTGGAGGCTTCATACGGCATATAGACCCCAAAGTTCTGGTAAGGTAGAGAGAACTATTAAGAATCAGTTGGCTAAAATGTGTCAGGAAACACAACTTAAGTGGAACGTTCTCTTGCCCATAGCTCTATTGCGAATCCGCAGTACACCTACCAGAAGAATGGGCCTCTCTCCTTTTGAAATCATGTATGGGCGACCACCTCCCGTACTTGGTAACTTAAGGGGGGATTTGAGTCATTTGGGAGAAGGAATTACCCGGCAGCAGGTTGTAGAGTTGGGTAAGACTATGGAGGAGGTACAGAAATGGGTACAAGATAGATTACCTGTGAATATTTATCCCCCAGTTCATAGTTACCACCCAGGAGACCAAGTGTGGATTAAAGAGTGGAATAATGTACCGTTAGGGCCCAAGTGGAGAGGTCCTTATGTTGTTCTTTTGTCTACCCCTACAGCGATAAAAGTAGCCGAAGTGACTCCGTGGATACATCACTCCAGGGTTAAACCAGCAGCAGTCGATTCTTGGCAAGTTACAGCAGATCCAGAGAATCCCTGCAAGATCCGGTTAAAACGCACGACTCAGTCGGAGTGACGAGGAACCTTGTGGATTACAAATTTTATTGTTTCAGAGATTTGGTAAGTGAGTGGGAAGGCCATAATAAAGCCTGTCCACCCACCAACGAGTGATAAGTCAGGAAAGTCTCGAAGGGACCCCTGTGAAGACGAGCAGAACTCCATTCCCTGCAGCCCTTACATCCTGGAAGCTGAGGTGCCTTCGCACGGACGAAGACTGAGGATGACGACGAAAGATGTGCTTATAATAATGTTTATTTATGTGTATTTTTATATTCAGGAAGGTAGAGGTACCGACACTCCTAGCTGTGAGGTATGCATTAAGACTACAAGAACAGGTAACCATATATCCCAGACCCTAATTTGGCATTCGCAATATGAATGTAAAGGAGATGTATCAAGATGTAGATACTTAAATATAGAATATAGTGTGTGCCATTTAGGAGTAGGAGAACCTAAGTGCTTCAGTCCAAAGTATCAACCCTGTACAATTTGGTTGACTATCAGGAATGGAGATCCTCAGGGGACCCTAATTAACAAGACAGTATTAGAATCCGTATATTCTTCAGGTGTTCTGCTATTTGATGCGTGTAAGGCGATATCAAGTGGTAGAAAGCCGTGGAATATATGTGGGGATCTTAGATGGGAGAGAACGTATGGGTCTAACGATAAATATATTTGTCCCAGTAGTAAAAATAAGTATGTGAGTCCTAGATGCCCAAATAGAGATTATAACTTTTGCCCATATTGGTCTTGTGTGGGGTGGGCAACTTGGGGACAGACAGCAAACAAGGACATGATTGTGACTAAGTTGCCTACTAGTTCATACTGTAAGTCTATGGAATGCAATCCAATCCATATACTTATAAATAACCCCGACAAGTTCTTAGATAAATATGGTAATTTATTTGGGTTTCAAATATATGGGACGGGTTTAGATCCTGGGACAATATTGTTTATAGGGATAGAGACTGATACGGTAACCTCCCAAACTCATCAAGTATACCACTCCTTTTATGAAGAGATGAGCATAGATAATAAGATCCCCCATAATGCTAAAAACCTGTTCATAGATTTAGCCGAAAGTATTGCCGGTAGTCTTAATGTTACCAACTGCTATGTGTGTGGAGGTACTAACATGGGAGACCAATGGCCTTGGGAAGCAAAGGAGGTAATGTCCGGTTCTGAGGCAGTTGACCAATTAATATCTACACAAGCCGATTATCATATGAGTGTTAGAGGTAAATCTGAGTGGAGATTAAAGACCTCCATCATAGGTTATGTTTGCATAGCGAGGAAAGGAATGATGTATAATACTTCTGTAGGAGAATTAACTTGTCTAGGGCAAAAAGCTTATGATGATGATACAAAGAATACAACTTGGTGGTCGGCTTCAAATGTCTCAGAACCATCTAACCCGTTTGCTAGATACACCAATTTAAAGGATGTGTGGTTTGATTTATCCATCACATCTAACTGGAGAGCCCCAGCAAATTTGTACTGGATCTGTGGTAAGAAAGCCTATTCGGAGTTGCCACAGGACTGGGAAGGGGCATGTGTGTTGGGTATGCTCAAACCATCCTTCTTCTTGTTACCTATTGAAACAGGTGAGACTTTAGGTGTTAAAGTGTATGATGTGAATCATAGGAAGAAAAGGGGACCCATAGAGATAGGCGCCTGGGAAGATAATGAATGGCCTCCCCAGCATATTATAGATTATTATGGGCCAGCCACGTGGGCAGAGGATGGTACCTTTGGTTATAGAACCCCTATTTATATGCTCAACCGTATTATAAGATTACAGGCAGGGGTGAGATCATTACTAACGAAACATCACAAGCGCTCAATCTTCTAGCGAAGCATAATACCAGGATGAGGACAGCAGTATACCAAAATAGATTAGCGTTGGATTACCTTTTGGCAGTAGAGGGAGGTGTATGTGGGAAGTTTAACCTGAGCAATTGCTGTCTTCAAATAGATGACGAAGGGAAAGCAATAGCTGAGCTTACTAGCCATATGGTTAAACAAGTAGCTGGTTTGGTAGCTGGTATGAGTGGTTTGGAGGGCTCAAGGCAGTGGTAGGTGGAGTCCTACTGATTTTAATGTTGTGTCTACTCCTGCCGTGCCTTATACCCTTAGTAGTTAGGTCTGTGCAAAGCCTGATAGAAAATATAGCAGAGAGGAAGGCTGTAGCACAGATAATGGCAATTTATAAATATAAGGCTCTAGATCAGGGAGAACCAATGCAGGAAGATGAGTGTTGAAGATTCACATCATAAGATAAGTCTGGTTTGGTTCAAGGTAACTTGCGGTGTATGCAAACCAAGGTTAAGTGATGCCTCAAGTAATTGTGAAATATCAAGAGGCATCAAAGGGGGGAATGTGGTGGAATCTCGGTAAAAATAAATTTAGTAGGCCGAGATTACCACGTGGCATGTGTACGTGCATATGCTGACGTATCGATCAGTTGGTTGCACGAGGCAAGATACGATCAGTAGTGTACGGAGCATGTGCAAGAATACAGGATATAGTATTCCCCTCCTCCATTGTGCTGGACAAGCCATGCGGTCAAGCAGGAAGTTAATTCTTATTTTTATTGAATGGTCAAGAGAATGTGCGGGTGGAGCTTAATATGGGAGGAGTTATGTGCCTATATAAGGAGCCTGCACTATTGTCCGGGGCTCAGAACTTGCTGTATTTTGGTGACATTAGTCCCTCTGAGTCCCGATCGGTGATCCAATAAAGAATCTCTTCCTTCCTGAAGAAACCTGTGTCCATCTCTCTGTGCTTTGCTTCCGTCAGTTTCTCCGGTATCAGTATTGCATGAAAATAAAAATATCATATATGTCTATATTTATTGTCATCTTCCTGGTTCTTGAACAGTTTGACTACTTACCCTGGGAGGACACTACGGAACTACTGGCACCATAACCACTACAACGTAATGTAGTGGTTATTGTGCCTGGATTGTTTCTTTAAATAATCTACCAGTGCCACTCCCAAGATTAGGGGCCCAGTATATGCCACAGCACTGTATATAGATACAACCTAAAAATTATTTGGACTTGGGGTGCCTTGGAAAAATATTGAAATAGTAAGGGCGCCTTGAACCAAAAAGGTTTGGGAACCCCTGGTCCAGAGCCTTTCTGATTAACTGTAAGCTTTTTCGACCTCCACTGAATGGCAACTCCAGGTATCTACTACCTACCTCTAGCCTACACTACTTGCATTGGAAAGCTATACCAGGTATCTACTAGTTTTCTATATCAAGATAAGCCATCAGTGCTTTCACTGGAAGTCTATTCCAGGTATCTACTACCCTTTCTATATCACTGTTACTGCTCCCACTGGAAGGCTATTCCAGGTATCTACTACCCTTTCTATATCACTGTTACTGCTCCCACTGGAAGGCTATTCCAGGTATCTACTACCCTTTCTATTTCACTGTTACTGCTCCCACTGAAAGGCTATTCCAGGTATCTACTACCCTTTCTATATCACTGTTACTGCTCTCACTGGAAGGCTATTCCAGGTATCTGCTACCCTTTCTATATCACTGTTACTGCTCCCACTGGAAGGCTATTCCAGGTATCTACTACCCTTTCTATATCACTGTTACTGCTCCCACTGGAAGGCTGTTCCAGGTATCTACTACCCTTTATATATCACTGTCACTGCTCCCACTGGAAGGCTATTCCAGGTATCTACTACCCTTTCTATATCACTGTCACTGCTCCCACTGGAAGGCTATTTCAAGTATCTACTACCCTTTCTATATCACTGTTACTGCTCCCACTGGGAGGCTATTCCAGGTATCTACTACCCTTTCTATATCACTGTTACTGCTCCCACTGGGAGGCTATTCCAGGTATCTACTACCCTTTCTATATCACTGTTACTGCTCCCACTGGAAGGTTATTCTAGGTATCTTCTACCCTTTCTATATCACTGTTACTGCTCCCACTGGAAGGCTATTCCAGGTATCTACTGCCCTTTCTATATCACTGTTACTGCTCCCACTGGAAGGCTATTCCAGGTATCTACTACCCTTTCTATATCACTGTTACTACTCCCACTGGGAGGCTATTCCAGGTATCTACTACCCTTTCTATATCACTGTTACTGCTCCCACTGGAAGGCTATTCCAGGTATCTACTGCCCTTTCTATATCACTGTTACTGCTCCCACTGGAAGGCTATTCCAGGTATCTACTACCCTTTCTATATCACTGTTACTACTCCCACTGGAAGGCTATTCCAGGTATCTACTACCCTTTCTATTATTATTAGAATTATCTCCCTTTATACAGCGCCAACAGATTCCGTAGCGCTTTAACAATATTATTAGAGGGGGGAACGAGGGAGGAACTGGAGAAACAGGTCTTCAACAACAAATAACTTTTCCAGCAAACTCGTGATAACTAAACAAGCCTTTTGTAAAGCAGCCCAGGTTTATTTAACACCAACCTGGGGCTCACCCAGTAACCCCATTCAATTTCCTTCATGTTAAGGGGGGAGATAATGTCCACCATTGCACACAGAGTTCTTTCAATATTAAGAAGATAAACTTGTTTTGTTTGAATCTCTTAATCCTAGTGTCTAACAAGAAATCCCATGGGGCAGCCTTACATTATGGAGATCTCTATCCCAGAGAAACAGGCACACCTAGGATCAAAGAGAAGACAATACTCGTTCTGTCTCCATGGAGGATGATGGTCTTGTCTCTATACAATTACATCAGGACAATCTTGATAAACAGGTAGGCAGCTTCAGGAAGGGTTTTCCTGAATAGGAGACATGTTTCTGGGTTCCCACCCAGAAACATGTCTCCTATTCAGGAAAACCTTTCCTATTCAGGAAATCCCATTGACTTGGTAGAAACCAACACCCCTATATAAGAAGCTTCTGGCTTTCAATATGTCCACTGGTCCTCATTCACCCATCATGGACACCTTGAAAGCCATCTTCCTGCTGACTGCCCTCTGCACAGGGACAGGTAGGATCGGACACTTTGATTTGCTGTCATATTCTGTTTTTGTCCATTCATAGTATTTCCATCAGATTAGCCTGTGATGATATAATTCCTGGCGATTTCTGTTATGCCGGACTTTCTTGGCCTTTACCTGTAACATTGTATCAGTGGTGTGAGATATTCAGAAAGGTTTTCAGCCTTACCAACTCCATCCACCTTCCTCTCTGCCAGTTTATTTATTTTGTACTAAATCGTAAATAATTGGCGACACTTTATCTTTACTACTTCCACCATCTGAATATTCCAAGTACCACCCTTTCTATATCACTGTTAGAAATTACTGCTCCCACTGGAAGGCTATTCCAGGTATCTACTACCCTTTCTATATCACTGTTACTGCTCCCACTGGAAGGCTATTCCAGGTATCTACTGCCCTTTCTATATCACTGTTACTGCTCTCACTTGAAGGCTATTCCAGGTATCTACTGCCCTTTCTATATCACTGTTACTGCTCTCACTTGAAGGCTATTCCAGGTATCTACTACCCTTTCTATATCACTGTTACTGCTCTCACTTGAAGGCTATTCCCAGTATCTACTACCCTTTCTATATCACTGTTACTGCTCTCACTTGAAGGCTATTCCTGGTATCTACTACCCTTTCTATATCACTGTTACTGCTCCCACTGGAAGGCTATTCCAGGTATCTACTACCCTTTCTATATCACTGTTACTGCTCCCACTGGAAGGCTATTCTAGGTATCTACTACCCTTTCTATATCACTGTTACTGCTCTCATTGGAAGGCTATTCCAGGTATCTACTGCCCTTTCTATATCAATGTTACTGCTCCCACTGGAAGGCTATTCCAGGTATCTACTACCCTTTCTATATCACTGTTACTGCTCCCACTGGAAGGCTATTCCCGGTATCTACTGCCCTTTCTATATCACTGTTACTGCTCCCCCTGGAAGGCCATTCCAGGTATCTACTGCCCTTTCTATATCACTGTTACTGCTCCCACTGAAAGGCTATTCCAGGTATCTACTGCCCTTTCTATATCACTGTTACTGCTCCCACTGGAAGGCTATTCCAGGTATCTACTACCCTTTCTATATCGCTGTTACTGCTCCCACTGGAAGGCTATTCCCGGTATCTACTACCCTTTCTATATCACTGTTACTGCTCCCACTGGAAGGTTATTCTAGGTATCTACTACCCTTTCTATATCACTGTTACTGCTCCCACTGGAAGGCTATTCCAGGTATCTACTGCCCTTTCTATATCACTGTTACTGCTCTCACTTGAAGGCTATTCCCGGTATCTACTACCCTTTCTATATCACTGTTACTGCTCTCACTGGAAGGCTATTCCAGGTATCTACTACCCTTTCTATATCACTGTTACTGCTCCCACTGGAAGGCTATTCCAGGTATCTACTACCCTTTCTATATCACTGTTACTCCTCCCACTGGAAGGCTATTCCAGGTATCTACTACCCTTTATATAGCTGTTTGCCTTGTTTGCTTCTGGATTAACTCACATTAGGCATTTTTATTTCTAGGCTTTGCATTACAGTGTTACACGTGTACAGGCAAGGCCAGTAACACCAACTGTATGAATGCGACCAACTGCACGGCAGCCAGTACTTACTGCAAGACCTCGGTGGTTTCTGGGGGAATCGGTAAGAGTCAAACATAACATAGACTTTCTTCCTTTCCTTTTCTCCCCTTTCCCTCTCCCAGAGTTAAAGTACTTTGTGTTAATCCCACAGGTAGTCTGTCTGCGGCCACCATTTCCAAATCCTGTGAGTCCGACTGCAAGGCAACCAGTTTGAATGTTCTGATTGTTTCGGGTACCGTGTCATGCTGCAGCACTGACCTGTGTAACAAAAGCGGGGCCACCAGCGTGAAGTCCAGCTACGCCATCCTGGCTCTGTGTCTGGGTCTCTTCTTAACGCTCATCAGAAACCCATCTCTGTGATTTACCAGAACCCAAAGATCATTCTACAATATCCAACCACAGCGGACGCCCTAATAATATTACCGGGCCTAACTGAATTCTCCTGTACCCAGAGTTGGGGCGAGATAACAACAAAATATCGGAGGAAAGGCCTGAACTGGTTAAACCTGGACGGAATGTCTAACCTTGTAATCTCAACTCCGACGTACCTGTACAAACCTAAAGACCAGTGAAAGCTAGCTGTACCCTCACGGAAAAAATAATTGGACATTAATAATATTATTTTTATACTTCTATTATTTTTTATTATTTTCTTGGATGCATAACGTCTCCATAAGTATTACTACCCTGAGATCGGCAAACTGTCTGCAGAATTAACAATTAATATAAAGCAATTTACTATTCTGTTAATACCTTCTTTCTGTGGGTCAATGAGTAACGCAGGGTACCTGCCTGAACTTAGCAGAACTGACAGGGCCGAGTCTTCACTCTCTGTAAATATTGAGGTATTGCATGAAAATAAAAATATCATATATGTCTATATTTATTGTCATCTTCCTGGTATTTCAAAGGACAGACAATGTTTTCAAATACTATAGTGCGCGATATGATAGCACACTGTGAAATATAACTCACAGGGACATGACTGAGTTGTGGGGTCCCTTTTCTTGACCATGAGATTGATATATTGTGTCCCCAGTCCAGCCCACTAATAAAAGAGAGACTTAATTATTTACGGCAACCACAAGTCATCAATTTAATTTGTGAGTGTGACTCACATCAACCTCAGGCAGCCCATAACAAATATGTTCTGATGGTGTGCTAAAAAAGAAGCCAAATTGTGTATGTATGTCTGTTTGGGTGCATGTGTGTGCCTGTCTCTGTGTCTGGGTTTGTAAATATGTGCATGTGTCAATTACATCATTTGGGTATATGTGTCTGTGAGTGCTGGAGATTGTGTTTGTTTAATATCACTGAAGGCGGGTTACCAATATTTGTCATTCCAGCTGCTGTGGGTATTCAGTACACAAAACATAATAAACAAAGAAGGAAATGGGGTGTTTTGGGGAGTAATATAGATAAAAAAAAACAATTTGTCAACCCACTAAGAACATCTTAATCTGGTTTATAGGGTCTGATGTTTTTTTTTTATATGGGGTACATGTGTTAATACTTAGTCAAACAATATTTATTTATTTATACATTACACAAATGCATACAACACTACTTATACAGTAACACACACTACATGCACACATGTAACACAGTAACACACATTACATGCACACATGTAGTTACACCTTCAAACACACGTACAGTACTATCAGACACACATGCTCACTCAGACACAGTGACACACTGATATTACAAAAACACACATACAGTACTATCAGACATACATGCTCACTCACAGACACAGTGACACACTGATATTACACAAACAC
This sequence comes from Pelobates fuscus, assembly GCF_036172605.1. Classification (NCBI taxonomy): domain Eukaryota; kingdom Metazoa; phylum Chordata; class Amphibia; order Anura; family Pelobatidae; genus Pelobates; species Pelobates fuscus. The sequence continues at coordinate 13,286,107 of NC_086320.1, forward strand.
ACGTACAGTACTATCAGACATACATGCTCACTCAGACACAGTGACACACTGATATTACACAAACACACATACAGTATTATCAGACATACATGCTCACTCACAGACACAGTGACACACTGATATTACACAAACACACATACAGTACTATCAGACATACATGCTCACTCACAGACACAGTGACACACTGACACTGATATTACACAAACACACGTACAGTGCTATCAGACATACATGCTCACTCACAGACACAGTGACACACTGATATTACACAAACACACATACAGTACTATCAGACATACATGCTCACTCACAGACACAGTGACACACTGATATTACACAAACACATGTACAGTACTATCAGACATACATGCTCACTCACAGACACAGTGACACACTGATATTACACAAACACACGTACAGTACTATCAGACATACATGCTCACTCACAGACACAGTGACACACTGATATTACACAAACACACGTACAGTACTATCAGACATACATGCTCACTCACAGATACAGTGACACACTGATATTACACAGACACACATACAGTACTATCAAACAAACATGCTCACTCACAGACACAGTGACACACTGATATTACACAAACACACGTACAGTACTATCAGACATACATGCTCACTCACAGACACAGTGACACACTGATATTACACAAACACACATACAATACTATCAGACATACATGCTCACTCACAGACACAGTGACACACTGATATTACACAGACACACGTACAGTACTATCAGACATACATGCTCACTCACTCAGAGACACAGTGACACACTGATATTACACAAACACACAATCATACACACACATTCATTTGCAGTGACACACATACAAATTAGCCTAAAAGTAGTTCTGTAAATCTCCATATGTGCAATAGTGCAGATTACACTGTGTGGCACTGTGTGTAAATTAGTGTATAGTGCCACGTGTTAGCGTGTGTTAGTGTGTGCATATTCTTCCTGTGTGGCACTGTGTGTAAATTAGTGGTTAGTGCCACGTGTTAGCGTGTGTTAGTGTGTGCATATTCTTCCTGTGTGGCACTGTGTGTAAATTAGTGGATAGTGCCACGTTTTAGCGTGTGTTAGTGTGTGCATATTCTTCCTGTGTGACACTGTGTGTAAATTAGTGGATAGTGAGTGTGTGCATATTCTTCCTGTGTGGCATTGTAGGTACATTTTCAGACAAACTGTGTAAGTTAGTGGATATCACTATGAATAAAAAGACGTAGAGGTTGGTTTTCTCATGCTTTTTATATCCGTTGCAGTTCTGCCAGCACCGGGTATAAACTGGTTTTCTATTCACCATTCATGTTATTAATATAAATACAGCTTTACTTACTTTTAATACACTTACGATAAATTGCATTATTTATATCACAATGAGCTTATCAAATGGACGTGCATTCACCAATAGGCTTTCTTTTGTACATCATCAGTGAAATAAAAAATATAAAAACATAAAAAATACAGCACGTTGGCCATCTTGTCCGAATTATAAAAACACTTTGTAATTCATTGCTATTCAATGTTTAGTACATGAGGCCCATGTGTGCTATTTGTATTGGCACGGCTGCACTCTGATCTCTGGGAGTAACTCATTAGTTGGCATGGCTTTTATTTATTCATTGTATATGGCCATTTTTATTATTTTATCGTAGATGGGTTAGGTTGGGATTTTGTTTGGCCATCCTCAGTCAAGACATTACAAATATTTGTAAGGTTTCCAATTTGACCAATTGCTTCATTCCCCCTATTAAAGGTCAGGGAGCAGATTAAGAAATGTGTTTCATTTAAAATGAGGGGTGAATTTTAGGTGAACTTGATTGGTCGCTTGGAGCCCGTTGGTCACCTGGGGGAATGTTTAATTACTTTGCACCAGGGGGACTGGGTATCCCTTGATTGTTTATTTGATAAGCAGGGTAGGGGATTATTTTTTAATATGACCAGTGGGATAATTGGGTACTTTGAAAAATTCTGAGTATTAGGGTTAAGGTATGCCCAATATAGAAGCCTCGATATAATATTTTTGGATACATCTTTTAAATTATTTTTAAAAATTTGGATAGACATTTAAAAGTATTTCATATTTTGAAAATGATTTTAACATTTTCAAAATTGTATTTTTTTATTATATATATATGATGCTTTTATGATATTTACTTATCTAAAAAATATATCTTTTAAAAGTTTATCCAAAAATATAAAACTGGGGCCATGAAAGGGCTAACGGACTTGGGGACCCCCTAGGCCAGGGCTGAGTACAGAGAACAATCCCAGTGCCCCTACCAGGTATTTTGTTCTCTCTACCCCCCGTGCACATGGGATGGTAGGTGGGTCAGCCTCCAGATCTGCTTAATATTGTGATGCCAAAGACCCCAATCATTTATTCTTTTCATTATGTATTTGTTAAATTCTCAGGAACACGAGGAACACAAGCATAAATAAAAAGAATAAAAAAGTGGTATCCTACTTACAATATCCAGAGCATGACTTGCTCTGGTATGGAGAGCGTTGGTGGTATTATCCCCACCCAGGATATGCAGGATACACCAGTAGCTCAATTAATTGTGAGTGCGCACTTTACACACTTTACCTAACATTAAATGTTGCTGCTACATATTGCGCTATTTGTGTATATCTTTTCTGTTTTTTTTCAAAATACTTTGAAGTCACAGATGTCATCAGATATATAAGTAAATATACCTCTGTTGTTTGCACTTTTTATTTGAAAGTAGGGCTTAAATATCTGTTTAACCTGTGAGCACTGATCTCTACTGTGGCACAGAAAGGGTTAATCAGACTATATCAAAGATGGACGGTCCCATTTGGGAGAGGATTTTCTCCAGAAAACATTTTTTTCTTTCAAGTATCGATAATCTCCACACCGCTAGTAAAACGGTGATGGTGTTACGATCCACATGGTTTCCTATTGAGTGTTTTTTATTTTATTTATTTCGTACATTTTATTTTTTGGTTTTCTGTCTTAGTCAGCCAGACATCCATGTGCAGATAGATTTTCTCGTCCGATAAACTCTGAGCAAGCTGGGGGCAGAACATGTTCCTTTTAAAACACAACATTCAAACACTACTTTCAAAATTAAAATTGCTTCTACCAAAGAAGCTACGAAGGTTCTAATGGTGTGGTTGTCACTACTTGATAACCTGTATAACCTGACCAGCAATGCACGGTGTTTGTTAAATCCCCGATTGTCAAGTCACAAACAACTGGTCAACATTAGTAACAAGGTAACAGCTAATGGTCGGCCTCTCCCGGCCATTCATTGGTAACGAGGGAGGAACTGGAGAAACAGGTCTTCAACAACAAATAACTTTTCCAGCAAACTCGTGATAAGTAAACAAGCCTTTTGTAAAGCAGCCCAAGTGACTTTTAGCCTAATGGACTGAGGGAAGTAAAATCCCTGTTACTAAAATAAAGTAACCCTGGCACCTCTAACACGAGGTGGCCCTGGTATTCTAACATAGATGGAATTGCGGCAGTGATTTTATGTCAAAGTAGCTCAGCCGAATTGTAACTGGATTCCCTTTACAGAAATCAATGCCTCTAATGTAAAAGCAGTGGGGAGGGATTTAGGGTTGGGATACCATTATAGGGTAAAGAAGGGTAACATTAGGGTGAGTTAAGATCAGGGATCTTTCAGACTCAGTTAGTTAATTAATTATAACCAGTTAAAACTTACAAGAAAATTACGTTTACTAATGTCCATATCTAATCAGTTACATTCTGAGCGAGTTGAAAGCCCCCCATACAGTGGCGTACACATGACCTATGGGGCCCCGGTGCGAAAATTGATCCGTGGGCCCCCCCCGCACGCTTACTCTGCGCAGGCCGGGGCCGCAACAAATGGCGGCGGGCACCTGGTCGCAGGGGTTGCAGGGTTGCGACCCCTGCGACCGCGGTATGTACACCAGTGCATGCAGATGCACACACACTTAAAGGACCACTACAGACACCCAGATCACATCAGCTCAATTAAGTGGTCTGGGTGTCAGGTCCCTCTAGTTTTAACCCTGCAGCTAAAAGCATAGCAGTTTCAGAGAAACTGCTATGTTTCACTGAGGGTTAATCCAGCCTCTAGCGGCTGCGTACATACCGGGTCGCAGGGGCTGCTGGGCCCCCTGGTGGGCCGGGCCCGGTCGCAGCCATGACCCCTGCGAGCCCTGCGACCCTGGTATGTACGCAACTGACCCCATAGAGATACTGATACCGGAGAAACTGACGGAAGCAAAGCACAGAGAGATGGACACAGGTTTCTTCAGGAAGGAAGAGATTCTTTATTGGATCACCGATCGGGACTCAGAGGGACTAATGTCACCAAAATACAGCAAGTTCTGAGCCCCGGACAATAGTGCAGGCTCCTTATATAGGCACATAACTCCTCCCATATTAAGCTCCACCCGCACATTCTCTTGACCAATCAATACAAATAAGAATTAACTTCCTGCTTGACCGCATGGCTTGTCCAGCACAATGGAGGAGGGGAATACTACATCCTGTATTCTTGCACATGCTCCGTACACTACTGATCGTATCTTGCCTCGTGCAACCAACTGATCGATACGTCAGCATATGCACGTACACATGCCACGTGGTAATCTCGGCCTACTAAATTTATTTTTACCGAGATTCCACCACATTCCCCCCTTTGATGCCTCTTGGTATTTCACAATTACTTGAGGCATCATTTAACCTTGGTTTGCATACACCGCAAGTTACCTTGAACCAGACCAGACTTATCTTATGATGTGAATCTTCAACACTCATCTTCCTGCATTGGTTCTCCCTGATCTAGAGCCTTATATTTATAAATTGCCATTATCTGTGCAGCAGCCTTCCTCTCTGCTATATTTTCTATCAGGCTTTGCACAGACCTAACTACTAAGGGTATAAGGCACGGCAGGAGTAGACACAACATTAAAATCAGTAGGACTCCACCTACCACTGCCTTAAGCCCTCCAAACCACTCATACCAGCTACCAAACCAACTACTTGGATTGTACCCTTTCCATACCTGAGTAGGCACATGCGCTAGTTTAACCATATGGCTAGTAAGCTCAGCTATTGCTTGCCCTTCGTCATCTATTTGAAGACAGCAATTGCTCAGGTTAAACTTCCCACATACACCTCCCTCTACTGCCAAAAGGTAATCCAACGCTAATCTATTTTGGTAGACTGCTGTCCTCATCCTGGTATTGTGCTTCGCTAGAAGATTGAGCGCTTGTGATGTCTCGTTAGTAATGATCTCAACCACTGCCTGTAATCTTATAATACGGTTGAGCATATATATAGGGGTTCTATAACCAAAGGTACCATCCTCTGCCCACGTGGCTTGCCCATAGTAATCTATAATACGCTGGGGAGGCCATTCATTATCTTCCCAGGTACCTATCTCTATGGGTCCCCTTTTCTTCCTATGATTCACATCATACACTTTAACACCTAAAGTCTCACCTGTTTCGATAGGTAACAAGAAGAAGGATGGTTTGAGCATACCCAACACACATGCCCCTTCCCAGTCCTGTGGCAACTCCGAATAGGCTTTCTTACCACAGATCCAGTACAAATTTGCTGGGGCTCTCCAGTTAGATGTGGTGGATAAATCAAACCACACATCCTTTAAATTGGCGTATCTAGCAAACGGGTTAGATGGTTCTGAGACATTTGAAGCCGACCACCAAGTTGTATTCTTTGTATCATCATCATAAGCTTTTTGCCCTAGACAAGTTAATTCTCCTACAGAAGTATTATACATCATTCCTTTCCTTGCTATGCAAACATAACCTATGATGGAGGTCTTTAATCTCCACTCAGATTTACCTCTAACACTCATATGATAATCGGCTTGTGTAGATATTAATTGGTCAACTGCCTCAGAACCGGACATTACCTCCTTTGCTTCCCAAGGCCATTGGTCTCCCATGTTAGTACCTCCACACACATAGCAGTTGGTAACATTAAGACTACCGGCAATACTTTCGGCTAAATCTATGAACAGGTTTTTAGCATTATGGGGGATCTTATTATCTATGCTCATCTCTTCATAAAAGGAGTGGTATACTTGATGAGTTTGGGAGGTTACCGTATCAGTCTCTATCCCTATAAACAATATTGTCCCAGGATCTAAACCCGTCCCATATATTTGAAACCCAAATAAATTACCATATTTGTCTAAGAACCTGTCGGGGTTATTTATAAGTATATGGATTGGATTGCATTCCATAGACTTACAATATGGACTGGTAGGCAACTTAGTCACAATCATGTCCTTGTCTGCTGTCTGTCCCCAAGTTGCCCACCCCACACAAGACCAATATGGGCAAAAGTTATAATCTCTATTTGGGCATCTAGGACTCACATATTTATTTTTACTACTGGGACAAATATATTTATCGTTAGACCCATACGTTCTCTCCCATCTAAGATCCCCACATATATTCCACGGCTTTCTACCACTTGATATCGCCTTACACGCATCAAATAGCAGAACACCTGAAGAATATACAGATTCTAATACTGTCTTGTTAATTAGGGTCCCCTGAGGATCTCCATTCCTGAGAGTCAACCAAATTGTACGGGGTTGATACTCTGGACTGAAGCACTTAGGTTCTCCTACTCCTAAATGGCACACACTATATTCTATATTTAAGTATCTACATCTTGATACATCTCCTTTACATTCATATTGCGAATGCCAAATTAGGGTCTGGGATATATGGTTACCTGTTCTTGTAGTCTTAATGCATACCTCACAGCTAGGAGTGTCGGTACCTCTACCTTCCTGAATATAAAAATACACATAAATAAACATTATTATAAGCACATCTTTCGTCGTCATCCTCAGTCTTCGTCCGTGCGAAGGCACCTCAGCTTCCAGGATGTAAGGGCTGCAGGGAATGGAGTTCTGCTCGTCTTCACAGGGGTCCCTTCGAGACTTTCCTGACTTATCTACTCGTTGGTGGGTGGACAGGCTTTATTAAGGCCTTCCCACTCACTTACCAAATCTCTGAAACAATAAAATTTGTAATCCACAAGGTTCCTCGTCACTCCGACTGAGTCGTGCGTTTTAACCGGATCTTGCAGGGATTCTCTGGATCTGTTGTAACTTGCAAAGAATCGACTGCTGCTGGTTTAACCCTGGAGTGATGTATCCACGGAGTCACTTCGGCTACTTTTATCGCTGTAGGGGTAGACAAAAGAACAACATAAGGACCTCTCCACTTGGGCCCTAACGGTACATTATTCCACTCTTTTATCCACACTTGGTCTCCTGGGTGATAACTATGAACTGGGGGATAAATATTCACAGGTAATCTATCTTGTACCCATTTCTGTACCTCCTCCATAGTCTTACCCAACTCTACAACCTGCTGCCGGGTAATTCCTTCTCCCAACTGACTCAAATCCCCCCTTAAGTTACCAAGTACGGGAGGTGGTCGCCCATACATGATTTCAAAAGGAGAGAGGCCCATCCTTCTGGTAGGTGTACTGCGGATTCGCAATAGAGCTATGGGCAAGAGAACGTTCCACTTAAGTTGGGTTTCCTGACACATTTTAGCCAACTGATTCTTAATAGTTCTATTCATTCTCTCTACCTTACCAGAACTCTGGGGTCTATATGCCGTATGAAGCCTCCACTTTATACCAAGCATATGAGTCAGTTGTTGTAGGCACTGATGAACAAAAGCTGGACCATTGTCCGATCCTATAGAGCAGGGTAGTCCATATCGGGGTATTATTTCTCGTAGCAGGAATCTCACAACTTCTCCTGCTTTCTCTGTACGAGTAGGACATGCTTCTACCCAGCCTGAATAGGTACACACAACTACCAGCAGGTAACGATGTCCACCCGATTTAGGCATCACTGTATAGTCAATTTGTAAATCGGACATGGGGAGTCCCCCCATAAACTGGACTCCTGGTGGCTTTAATGGTCCTTCTCTTGCATTATTTTTAGCACACGTTACACATCTTCGTACAATGGCCTGAGTCAAGTTGGACAATCTTGGTATGTAGAAATGTTTTCTGAGAGATTCTTCTGTGCTGTCTCTCCCAGAATGTGTCCCGTTGTGATAGTTTTGGACAATTTCTACCACTAGTGACGCTGGAATGACTATTCTTCCATCTTCTAACTTATACCATTTGTTCTCCAAATACTTTCCAGGTTCAGTCTTTAACCCCTTAAGGACCAAACTTCTGGAATAAAATGGAATCATGACATGTCACACATGTCGTGTGTCCTTAAGGGGTTAACCACTCCTCTTCTTGAGCTGTATAAACTGGAGTCCATAGAGACAGTGGAGTTGGTATAAGAGCAGCTATATGCCCCACATACTCCTGTCTTCCCGATTCAGCGGCACGCTTAGCTGAACTATCTGCCATCCGATTTCCTTTGGTTACATCACCATCTCCTCTCAGATGCGCTCGACAATGAATAATACCGACTTCTTTCGGCTCCCACACTGCTTCCAATAGTTGTAGGATTTCAGCTGCGTACTTGATTTCTTTGCCTTCTGAATTCAATAGTCCTCTTTCTTTATACAAAGCTCCGTGGGCATGAGTGGTTAAAAACGCATACTTGGAGTCCGTGTAGATGTTCACTCTTAAACCTTCAGCCAATTTTAACGCTCGTGTCAGTGCCATCAATTCTGCCTTTTGTGCTGATGTTCCTTTTGCCAGTGGCCGAGCTTCTATCACCTTGTCTATCGTTGTTACTGCATATCCTGCATAGCGGATCCCTTCTTTCACATAACTACTGCCGTCGGTGTTATATTGAACATCGGGGTTCTGGATGGGAAAATCACGAAGATCTGGTCTACTTGAAAATACTTCATCCATTACTTCCAAACAATCATGTTGACTTTCAGTAGGTTGTGGCAAAAGGGTAGCTGGATTTAAGGTGTTTACAGTCTCTAAATGCACTCTTGGGTTTTCACACAACATTGCCTGATACTTAGTCATACGGCTGTTACTAAACCAATGATTTCCTTTGTAATCCAACAACGTCTGTACTGCATGTGGAACTCGTACATAAAGTTCTTGACCCAGAGTGAGTTTATCGGCTTCAGCTACTAGCAGGGCGGCTGCAGCTACGGCTCTTAGACAAGGTGGAAGTCCGCTGGCCACTGCATCCAGTTGCTTAGACATATAGGCAACAGGTCTTTGCCATGATCCCAAGTACTGTGTCAATACTCCCACAGCCATTCTTCTTTGCTCATGTACATACAGGTAGAATGGTCGTGTGTGATCAGGTAGACCTAATGCTGGGGCACTCATCAAAGCCTTCTTCACATCTTCAAATGCCGTTTGCTGTTCCTGAGTCCATAAGAAGGGGTCGTGCTCTGTACCTTTAATAGCTGCATACAGAGGTTTTGCCAGTATCGCGTAGCTGGGAATCCATATCCTACAGAAGCCTGCTGCCCCCAAGAATTCTCACACTTGTCTTCTATTCTTGGGTATCGGTATTTGGCACACAGCTTCTTTTCTCTCTGGCCCCATTATTCTTTGACCTTCAGAGATATGGAATCCCAGATATTTGACAGTTGGCAAACACAACTGAGCCTTCTTTCTGGACACCTTGTATCCTGCCTTCCAGAGAATGTGTAGTAGATCGTGCGTTGCTTGCTGACATATTTCCTTTGTAACTGCTGCTATCAACAAGTCATCTACATATTGTAACAATACACACTCTCCTGGGATAGACTCGAAATCCAATAGATCTTGACTTAGAGCTGAACCAAATAGGGTAGGTGAATTTTTAAACCCTTGGGGCAGTCTTGTCCAAGTCATTTGGCGTTTTGAGCCCGTTACAGCGTTTTCCCATTGGAAAGCGAAGATACATTGGCTTTCTGCGGCAATTCGGAGGCAAAAGAAGGCATCTTTGAGATCTAAGACTGTAAAGTAAGTAGCCCCGCCCGGAATTAAAGCAAGCAGGTTATATGGATTGGGCACAACTGGATGTATACTAACAACCGCATCATTGACTGCTCTCAAGTCCTGCACAGGTCGATACTCATCTGTACCGGGCTTTTGAACAGGCAGCAATGGGGTGTTCCAGGGGGAAGTACAGAATTTTAGGATACCATACCGTATGAACTTATCCAGATAGGATTGGATGTTCTTCTTAGCCTTCTGCGGGATGTGATATTGTCTTAGGCTCACTGGATAAACCCCAAGTTTTAGTTCGATTTTAATAGGTGGAATATTCCGGGCCAGTCCTGGTGGGTTGTTCTCTGCCCAAACTCCTGGTATGTTGAATAAGGATTCATCACTCCTAGGGTTTTGGCTAGTCAACGCTGTATAAAGTCGCCACTCTTCTTCCTTTGGTACGGATAATGTCATAATACCTGAAGGTCCATTAAACTTTAAAGATGTTGTTCCATTTGGGAGGAACGTAATCTGCGCTTGTAATTTAGATAGCATATCACGTCCCAGCAATTGGACTGGACTGGATGTTTTACTACGTGGCCTCCCAATGTACAGAGTCGACTTTTAAGAACCGGTTTTTCAGCACTTCTCCCAGTTGCTCCTATTACAGTAATAGTTCTTCCAGATGGAGGAGCAACTAGATTAGTCACCACCGAGTGTTCAGCACCAGTGTCGATCATGAACGCACTCCTTTTTCCCCCTATTGATACATCGACCATAGGCTCCGCTCGACCAAGGGGGATGGAGCCCGGTCGGTATCAATAGTCCTCCATGACCGTGTCAGCCAATCCTACAAAGTCCCTACCTTCTCTATCGCGGGACCTTTGCGCTGCTGGAAAATACCTATCTTCCCTAACACTTCCTCTGTTCCCATTGCTCCCTCTATTACCATTACTCCCTCCGGGGCCTCCTCTACCTCTCGCTCTGCCTCTAAAGTTTCCGTAACCTGCCCTGGGTCTGTCTCTCTCATACTGTTCTCTTCGCGGACATTCGTTCCTCCAATGCCCTTCTTCCCTACAGTATGCGCACTGATTTCTACTCAGAGGTTCCTCATTCCACTTACTATCGCCTCTATCTGGGCCCCGTCTATCTACGCCTGCGATCGCTACCGCTAGCATATCTGCCTTTCTACGCATCTTGCGCTCTTCCTCTTTCTTACTTTCTGTTTCCCTATTCATGTATACTTTATTCGCTACCTCCATTAGTTGGGTGATAGACATACCTGCAAACCCTTCTAACTTCTGTAGCTTGCGCTTAATATCTCCGTAGGCTTGGCTGACAAAGGCGGAGTTCACCATTCGGGAGTTATCAGCGTCTTCCGGATTAAAGGGGGTATACAAGCGGTATGCCTCCAATAATCGGTCATAAAAGACACTGGGCGCTTCATCACTTTTCTGAATCACCTCAACTGTCTTCGACATATTGATAGCTTTCTTCCCTCCGGCTTTCATGCCAGCAATTATAGCGTCTCTATAGGCTCTGAGTTGAACCATATCTGCGCCATTTACATTCCAGTCGGGATCGGTGTTAGGGTAATGTGTTGCGGCCCATGCTGCCGGATTGGCTTGATTCAAAGCACGGGCTCTATCCTCTAGCACTTTAATGGCCGCTTGATTAATCCTTGTCCTTTCCTCATTATTAAACAAAGTAATCAATAACTGCTGGCAATCAGCCCATGTCGGGTTATGTGTCTGCACTATCGAGGTGAACAGATCAGTCATAGCTTGTGGTTTCTCAGTGTACGAGGAGTTGTGGGTCTTCCAATTCAAGAGATCGGTAGTCGTGAACGGGACATATACGAAGACTGGGTCAGCATGTGCCATTTGACCTGCGGCATCGATATAGGCTGACCCAGGATTCAGACGAAGAGGCATCTGATAATGTTTTAATTGTTGGGTACCGGTCAGTTGTCGGGTTAGTATAGGGCTACATGGAGGGGCGTCAGTTAGAGGTTCCGGTCGGGGGGTAATAAAGCATGAGGATGTGGGAGCTTGGTTTTGGGAAAAGTTAGTGAATAGAACACTTCGAGCCGAGCTAGAAGAAGCTTGACCGGAAGTCTGAAGTGGCGCCAAATCAGGATATTCAGATCTAATTGGGGTTGGTTCTGGTTCCGGAAGGGGAGATTTAGTACGAGAGGGGGTGGATTCTGTACTGGAGGAGGAAGCGGAAGTGGATGGGGGCAATGGGGGAAGGGGTGCAGAACTTCCTGCATTCGCGTCACTTCCTCTTAAAGGAAAGTAAGGGGGCGGCAAAGGGATCTCGGACTCAGGGGGCGTGTCCAAAATGGGCCTAACACCAGTCCTAGTGGACAAACAAGTCCTGGCCACCATGAGGCGACATTGCTCCTCGTGGCATATCTGAATCCATTTTGGCGAGTCGTTTACGGCCTGTCTCCAACAATCAATATAAGGAAACTGCCCGTAAAGTTCAGGCCTACCTGATACAGCCACGTGTACGCGCTGTACCAGAGTTGGATCCAAACTGCCACGTGGCGGCCATGCCGCAACCAAAGTAGGCCACTCCCTAGTGCACAAAGTGACCAAACGTACAGGAGACATTTTAACCCCAAAATCACATGTTTTGAATCCCTTTTTAAAATGCTTCACCATACAACCTAAGGGATCCGGAATCGTTGACTCCGACGCACCCATACTTATCAATGGAGCGTCGTTGACAACGAATACTATGCACGCGTTCTATTCAACAGTCACACCCGTTTCCTCTGGCAACAGCACCACGTGGTACGGTTACCAAGTGAAACGTACACAATAACACAATAAACACTCAGGGAATTCCCGTACACACACAGCTGTTACACCAGTCACTAAATAATCAATATTATGCCCTTTGGCGAAACTATGCAGTCACCCACGCTATAATTCTCTATATATGAATTACCCGTCTATAACATACCCCAGTAACATCGTCTTTTACAAATAGCGGTTACAGTACGGTTAGCATAGGTCAAAGCACAATTTAAGGTCACAATACAATTATTAGTGGTTATGGTGTTAAACATGCAATAGACGACAATGATTAGTACTTATATACAGTATCAGTAAATATACAGGGTTATGGTACCGTGCACTATGATACAGCAACACACTATTAACACTCTCGCTAGACGGCTGAGCTTGCGCTATCTAACAAGATATACACTTTACTAAACAATCTTTAACACATTTACAATCCCAACTAAACTATTGGCCAGTACCTTGAATGGACTACCTAAAACTATATACATCCGTTTTGGTTAGCCACACTGCCCAAGCACCACATATAGCGAGCTAGAGGACCGAATTTACACAGACGCCTCTTAGTCGATTACTATCAAAAATCTAGTGGGTTCCAAATTTACACGCCTTCCCACTTAGCCAAGATAGGTTGAGAGCTAGCGAACCGAATTTACACAGACGCCGCTTAGTCTCCCGGTCCCTCCGACCTAGCGAACAAAAATATACACCCTAGAACGCTAGTCTAGACAAGACACCGGTGTCCGGCTAGGGCTATTTACACCAGAACCCCGCCTGACTAACCAAATCAAACGGTCTTACTAAAGAGCGTTCGATTGAGCGGTGCGCCTTCGCTCCTTCCCTCCGACAGAGGGGGCAGATTCCATACACAGATTTAAACCCCTTTTGGGCCTACCGCACAATCGGTATACCCCTAGTGGGTCTGCCGTCTAAAACAGCAGTTGTCTTACCTCCTCGTTCCTGAACCTGAGTTCACACTCATCGACGGGGACACCCCAGCACTTCTTACGTAGAGGCCGATGATCTCCTGGACAACAGACCAGTGGCGCCGAGACGAAGGGAGGTCCACGCAGAAGTTCAGGGGTGCAGCCGTAGAGAACGTGGGCAAAGATAGACCGTCTCAAGCCTCTGCCTCTCAGCTACCGTTGAACGATGAGCTTCCCGGCCAATGCACCAAATGATACCGGAGAAACTGACGGAAGCAAAGCACAGAGAGATGGACACAGGTTTCTTCAGGAAGGAAGAGATTCTTTATTGGATCACCGATCGGGACTCAGAGGGACTAATGTCACCAAAATACAGCAAGTTCTGAGCCCCGGACAATAGTGCAGGCTCCTCCCATATTAAGCTCCACCCGCACATTCTCTTGACCAATCAATACAAATAAGAATTAACTTCCTGCTTGACCGCATGGCTTGTCCAGCACAATGGAGGAGGGGAATACTACATCCTGTATTCTTGCACATGCTCCGTACACTACTGATCGTATCTTGCCTCGTGCAACCAACTGATCGATACGTCAGCATATGCACGTACACATGCCACGTGGTAATCTCGGCCTACTAAATTTATTTTTACCGAGATTCCACCACAATACATAGAACTTGTAATGAGATTTTGTATTTATTAGACAAACTCATGCAATGGACGGACATGTGCCTTTTGATTTGTGATTCAGAGATCTGTCTGTGGCTCCAAAAAAAAGACGATGTTACATAAACACTACATGTTACATAGAAGCATAGAATGTGAAAGGCAGATAAGAACCATTTGGCCCATCTAGTCTGCCCAGTTTTCTAAATACTTTCATTAGTCCCTGGACTTATTTTATAGTTAGGATAGCCGTATGCCTATCCCACGCATGATTAATCCCTTAAGGACCAAACTTCTGGAATAACAGGGAATCATGACATGTCACACAGTTCATGTGTCCTTAAGGGGTTAAACTCCCTCACTGTGTTAACCTCTACCACTTTAGCTGGAAGGCTATTCCATGCATCCACTACCCTCTCAGTAAAGTAATACTTCCTGATATTATTTTTAAACCTTTGCCCATCTAATGTAAGACACATGCTATAACCTGGTGGGGGGATGGTAACGGGGCTAGGGGCGCACTTTATTCTATGAAAATGAAATGTTGATTTTATCCACAGATCAGGTGGGAAGTAGAGGGGAATATATTTATATATTTAATATTCTCGCAGTATGTCAGCTTGGGCAGTCTAAGACAGAGAGCACAGTCCACCGGTCTATGTACAAACCAAGCCAGTGCCGTGCTAGCCATTCCTGCCTGTTACCTTCTCCGTGCCGCCCATCACCCCATTACCATCCTCCCATCATGGTTACTACATGTGTTTTATGTGCCCTGCTAGAAATGTCACCATTCTGTAAACGGCAATAAACTATTTTAAGTTACATGTATCTTCCAAACAACATTTTATTTCTGATTCTTTGAACAGAGTTGCAGCTGGACGCTGTGTCCTGGTTTAACTGCTCACTGTATTTATCAAGCTGCGGCCAACGTCCCAGTCCGGTAAAACCTGCGTCTCTTTGGGGCTTCGGTGCAGTGAGAGCATGGGCATCTCTGACGTCAATCTCACTTAGAGGTATTTACTAAACTCTCAATTAGAAATTGCAACTTCAGAGAAACGCTCTCAGGGTCAGAGATAGTTAACTAAATTCACGAGCCACCGAAATCCTCAGAAAAAAACAGTTTTCAATCAATCTCTGTATATCTCATTGATTAAACATATAATTGACACAGGACCCCCTCCTTTTAAGTGCTTACATACCATTATTTCTGCAAGTATTTTACACTAAATTCTCGGGATTATGCCATGCAAATCTAACGCTCCTACCTCTGTATAACATGCCATGCAAATCTAACGCTCCTACCTCTGTATAACATGCCATGCAAATCTAACGCTCCTGCCTCTGTATTACAAGCTATGCAAATCTAACGCTCCTACCTCTGTATAACATGCCATGCAAATCTAACGCTCCTACCTCTGTATAACATGTATAGCATGAGTGCATAGTGCATCAGGCTCTAAAACACAGACAGCATGCACATAGCTCTGTATGCAGCCATCTCTGTATAACGCATCATGGATCTCCAGGACTGCTACCTCTCTATATCACAACATGGATATTCAATTCTGTACTGCTTTCTTTGTATAACTTCCATGTCCAGTGCTGCTACCTCTGTATAACACTCCATGCATTGCCGGTGCTGCTACCTCTGTATAACACTCCATGCATGGCCTGTGCTGCCACCTCTGTATAACACTCCATGCATGGCCTGTGCTGCCACCTCTGCATAACACTCCATGCATGGCTGGGGCTGCTACCTCTGTATAACACTCCATGCATGGCCTGTGCTGCCACCTCTGCATAACACTCCATGCTTGGCTGGGGCTGCTACCTCTGTATAACAATCCATGCATGGCTGGGGCTGCTACCTCTGTATAAATTAAAATGTTATGAACGGTTTATTTACTAAACAGTGGATTGAAAACCAAAAAAAAATAAAAAAAAAATTCTCGGGATTAATTTTAAGGTTAAAGCGTCTCTGTCACCGCTACGCCCCCAGAAAGCTAAAATCTTTATGAAATATTCACTTTTCACTGGAATTCCAATGCAGTCTAAATACACACTGTGATTGTGATTATAATTTCACACTAGTGATAGCGGTAGAGACAATGTAAATGTATCCATATCCTATATATTGGATCTATATTCTCCTCCTCCGTGTTTATCCAGATTCTGACCCCCATATTTTGAATCCTATCCTTTTAAAATATATTTTCTCAGTTTATTATGAATCTGTAAACTGTATGATTATTGATGCTATTACTAAGATGTATTGAAATTGAACAGTTATTACCTTTGTTCTTATATTTCCCTACCTATGTTTTGTATGAAATGTTTTTAGCAGACGAAAGTCCTATCTTACAAAGACTCTGACTTACATAACGTTGTGGACGATTCTGCTCTATTTCAATATGGCTTTACACATACTTCCGGGATGTTTTGTCCGTGAGAAGATGTGGACGGCTATTCCGCTATGCCGTCATGATGTAATGACGCCAATTGCCGTCATCGAACCGAACGGAAGTGACTATGGAATACGAAAACGGTGTGAGATTCAATCTCCGGATGGACGGAATAAAAGCCACAGCATACACTTTGAAAAAGACCGATCCAGGTTGGAACTCGTCAGTGTTTGTGGACTATTATTTGTTTTTATTATTTGTTTTAAGTAACGTTTCTTCACTTCTACCCTATTTGATATCCTCGTATTTATGTGGTACCAGGAAGGAGGATCCCAAGGAGTGGAGTTTACAGCCAGAATTGGCACATTATTCAACTGCCTACAAAGCCAGAGGCTGCTTGTTGTGGCTCTGGAAAGTGTGAGTGATCCATGAGCTCTTTAACTGATCAATATTTGCTGCTATACAGTATTACGCTATGATTGTTTTTATACTGTTTTTACAGAAAGATCTAGAGGCTGTACACTCATACTAATAAGTATTTATCATCGTGTGCTGTTTATCACTCTCCCACCCCCCGTTATTCATTGCTTTTATCCATTTATTCAGTGTCATTTGAATTATTTTAGACACTGGGAGTTGTTGCATTTACATTTGCACTTTAAGCGCCAATCCACCTTTATTTTATCCTTTCTTGCATTTAATATTGTATATCAGAGAAAATGCAATGTCTGTGGGGGATCCCTTGGTCTCAAAGTATCGTCCATAGACTTCAGCCAGGAGCTAAGGAGGACTGACAGGGTGGCAGGGAGACCATGGAGTGTACACATGGGTCTGGATTAGGTAAGAAAAACTCCCGTTCTCCCTGGACCACTGGACTCCCAGCAGATCAGTCACCGTTATTTTGCTAAATGTCTTTTAGGTGCTTTTTGACAGCCTCTCAAAGGGTGATACAGGAATAGGGTTACTTGTAGAATAACAGATTATCTGATGATGCGTCCCCAGTTGATCTCATTAAACAAATACATCTAGTCCTTCGAGAATTTTTTTTTTTTTTATTCTTTATTTGTATTACCCATAAAGAGCACGTCAGCTGAAACATAAGAAGAAAAGTGAGAGTCTCCCAGGATTCAATACATTTGTTAAAACCATAAAATAAGTGTTTTATATATATAATAAATATTTTAAACATCAGTGGGTGAGTCTCACAGTGAGTTAGGTAGTATCTATAAAAGTTCACCTGTCAAAACCTTTATCAATAAACTTGGTCTCTAAAATGTGTAATTAACAATTCAAACAAGAAACTGTAAAATAATAAAACTGTAAGAGAAATAGAGTAGATTTTTAAAGAAAAATTCTGTGTTACCACACATATATACCTCCCAGATCTCATAGAACCCACTCAGGATCGATTAGAGATATTCATTGCATGCTTCCCAAACTTTGCTTTGAAAAAGGTAGGTACTGTGTGTCTTTAGCCATATCGTTATCTTCTATTTTTGCTAGAATGTTTTGTAAATATGGTCCTTCCAATTTTTTGCCAAGCTGCAGCTAGAACCCTCTTGGACAATTCTGTTTAGTAGTTTTTTGCAAATGTTTTGGCATACGCACAATTGGACATAAAAGTAAGAATGTCCATGGAGATAATTCTATAAATCTCTTCTCTTAGATTTCCAATTGATCTGTAGTTTGGGACAATCCCACCATGTATGTAAGTAGGTCCCCTTGTGTCCTCCTAATCGCCAGCAGAGATCAGACGGGTTACGTCCAATTTTGTATAAAAAGACAGGGGTAATATGCCAGTGAAACTTGACTGTGTACGCCTGTTCCTGTGAGAGGACACATATGGATATCTTGGAGGCAGCTTCCCAAATTCATTCCCATTCACCCCCCGCTTACTACCGGCCGGTAGAAGAATATGTTTTGAGGTTATGGTTTACAAATGATTGAATTTTAAAGTTACTAGAAGTGAGACTAGATGTGATGTTTGCAGGGCCGGTGCAAGACTATCTTTGCTAATTGCGACTCCCCCAAAGAAAATTGGCAACTTTGTGTGTCTCTTTCTCCCCCAACTTGTTTCTGTGTCTCTTTTGCCCCTTCCTCAGCCTCTCTGTGTATTCCTTCCTTCCCAGTACCTTAGTGGGTCTTTTTCTCAGCCCTAGCCTCTCTGTGTGTCTCTTTGTCACCCAGCCCGTCTGTGTGTCTCTTCCCCCAGCCCCTCTCTGTGTCTCTTTCTCTTTCCAAACCCTCTATGTGTCTCTTTGTCCCCCAGCTCCTCTGTGTGTCTCTTTGCCCCAGCCCCTCTGTGCTTGTCTTTGTTCCTCCCAACCCCTCTGTCTGTCTCTTTGTTCCCCAAGCATTTTCAGTGTATCTCTTTATCCCCCATCACCTCTGTGTGTCTCTTTGCCCCCAGCCCCTCTGTGTTTCTCTTTGTCCCCCCAGCCCCTCTGCCTGTCTCTTTGTTCCCCAAGCATTTTCAGTGTATCTCTTTATCCCCCATCACCTCTGTGTGTCTCTTTTTACACCAGCCCCTCTGTGTTTCTCTTTGTCCCCCCCAGGCCCCTCAGTCTGTCTCTTTGTTCCCCAAGCATTTTCAGTGTATCTCTTTATCCTCCATCACCTCTGTGTGTCTCTTTTTACACCAGCCCCTCTGTGTTTCTCTTTGTCCTCCCCAGCCCCTCTGTCTGTCTCTTTGTTCCCCAAGTATTTTCAGTGTATCTCTTTATCCCCCATCCCCTCTGTGTGTCTCTTTTTACACCAGCCCCTCTCTGTGTCTTTTGTCTTCTGAGCTTCTCTCCCCCCCCCCAGGACTCTGTGTGCCTTTTCCGCACTCAGTCCTCTGTGTGCCTTCCCCCAGCCTTTTGTGTGCCACCCCACCATAGTCCTGTGTGCTTCACCCCCATCAGCCCTCTGCGTGCCTCCCCCATTAGCTCTCCTCCCAACCCTCTGTGTGCATCTCCCCCAGCCCTCTGTGTGCATCTCCCCCAGCCCTCTGCGTGCATCTCTCCCAGCACTCTGTATGCAACTCCCCCAGCCCTCTGTGTGCTTCTCTCCCAGCACTCTGTGTGCATCTCCCCCAGCCCTCTGTGTGCATCTTCCCTCAGCTCTCTGTGTGCCTCTCCATTTGTCTCATTAGGCCCCCCAACCCTCCATGTGTCTCATTAACCTCCAGCTCTCCATGTAAACCCCCTGCCCCTCCATGTGTCTCATTAACCCCCAGCTCTCCATGTAAACCCCCCTGCCTCTCCATGTTTCTCATTAACCCCCAGCTCTCCACGTAAACCCCCCTGCCTCTCCATGTTTCTCATTAACCCCCAGCTCTCCATGTAAGCCCCCCTGCCTCTCCATGTTTCTCATTAACCCCCAGTTCACCATGTAAAACCCCCTGTATGTGTGTTGGCTGTCTGTGTTTGCTGTCTGTGTTAGCTGTCTATGTTGGCTGTCTGTGTGTTTGCTGTCTGTGTGTTTGCTGTCTGTGTGTTGGCTGTCTGTGTGTTGGCTGTCTCTGTAGAAATGAAATAGCTATTTTTAAAATAAATATGCAAGTGTTTGTACAAGAGGAATCTTGTGAATTGAATAAAAGTATAAAAAAAATCCAATTTATGACTGTGTTTTGACCAAGCTAAAGAATGGAGTATAATATGTAATTGGATGTTTTAGTTTGAGATTACGTCTGTAATCAACCACCTTCATCTATGGTGTCTAATGTTATTAAATAGCTCTACTGAGCAGAGTATTTTTCAAATATTTTGTCTTTAGTTACCTGCCCCTCATAAGAATTAATATGTCCTAATCCTAGCAACTAAAATCTGCTAGTGTAGGTAAATCTGTCTTTTTGTGATATTTAATTTTTCCTCTGATGGACACAGAGGGTGAGGTTTATTTAGTCTTCTTATTATGACTATGAAATTAAGTAAGATTTTCCCCAAATAACGGTTTTGTGACATCATAGTCACCTGGGGGGGGGGTAAAAGTTTTATTTTGGGCCCCCACCCACCGCTCAGGGGTGGGGACCAGGGGGGAGGACATTAGGTCCCCCCCTTATTAGTATTTAGGGCCCCCATCCACCGCTCAGGGGTAGGGGCCAGGAAAGAGGGAGGACATTAGATACCCCCCTTATTCTAATTTAGGGCCCCCACCCACCACTCAGGGGTGGGGGGCAGGGGGGAGGACATTAGGCCCCCCCCTTATTAGTATTTAGGGACCCCACCCACCACTCAGGGGTGGGGACCAGGGGGGAGGACATTAGGTTCCCCCCCCCTTATTTAACTGTAGGGCCCCCACCCGCCATTCATGGGTGGGGGCCGGGGGGGGGGATAGGTCCCCCCTTTCAGGTTAGAAGCCCCCAAATGCGCGGCACGGGGGACCTTTTTTTTTTTTTTTTTTTTTAAAGTGAGCAGCCATAGGCATGATTTACTAAAACTAAGTAATCTTTACTTAGTATTAGTAAATTTGGCTGAAAGACCAATTTAGGTCTTTCAGCCTTTTAGTAGATAGCTCCCTAATACCGTGGGAATTAGGGAGTTATCTACTTATTCATTCCTGTCATTACACTGACTGGCCAAGTAACTTACATTTTATATGAATGTATGTTACTTGATTGTTGTAAGTGTTGCAAATGCTTACAGCTGAATCCTGGCTATGTTTGTATACTTTTTATTTTAAATTCTTTATTTTGGTAGTGCATTGTTAAGTACATAGGAAACATAAACATGTCAATAAAGAGCAATATAGAGTGTCACAGGAAGTAATATTATACACGTTGAGATTGCCGCACTTTTTTTTTTTTAAATGGAAAGAAAATATTAATGAATAGTGGTGTTCTGCGCTTTGGGTGGGGAAGAGTGAAAAGTGTATTATCATAGGCTTTGCACCGACTATGGTTATGGGGTACAAGGATTCAGTATTGAGGTGATGAGCCGATTACAGCTTGCTGGTGGGTAAAAGATCTAGACCTATAGATAAGCATGCATTCAGACTGCAGATGCGCGTTAAGTAAGGCCAGTACATAAGCTGGCAGCTGTAAATGAGCCTATCGGGTAGAGCGGTAAACCATGCTATAGCAGATGTTTAGAGGTTGTACCACCGTTATGAGACCTGTTTTTACGTAAAAGCTAGCTTGGGACCAGGTACAGGTCTTAAGTTACATCTAGTGGTTTCCGCGTTAGGGTGTCGGTAGTGTGAGTGGTGCCCTCGTCTTTTCAGGGAGGGGGTGCTGCCTGCTTTCGAGCGTGGCCGACCTCTCGGTGGAGGTGTTGCCCCTGACCAAGGGGGTAGCGGGGGGGGGGGGGGGGGGGTATTAACGAGTCAGTGACTGAGCATGTGTCGCTGAAGAGAACCGGACTGGGTCCATGGGAGGCATCACTTTATGGGTGCCTGGTTATGTTATAGTATGTCGAATCTCCCTACTCCTGGGTGGTCCAGGTCCATCCGTGGGTGTGCTTTGGGTCCGCCGTGGCTGTCGTCGCCTCCTGTACAACCAGAGCTGTGAGGAACGCTGGGATATCAGTCCCTGTGGTTAGCTTTCGTGTGATCCCCTTGTGTGTAACGAAAAGTGATCATGGGGGTCCCCACCTGTAGGGCACTCCTGCAGCCCGCAGTCGGGCCGTGACGGGAGCCAGGGTTTTTCGCCACTGCAAAGTGGCTTTGGATAAGTCCTGGTAAAAGGACAATTGTGCATCCTCGAATGTAAGCGGGGTCTTGTTCCTTACCGCTGTCATTATTTGCCCCTTGTCTTGAGGCAGTGCGCAGCGGAGTATGACATCGCCCGATGTTGTGGTATCGGTAGCGGTGGGCGTTGGTAGGCGATACATCCCAGCGATGTTTACTTTTTTAGCGGTGGCGGGTGGGAGCACAGTGGTTAGCAACCTTCTTACGTAGTGTGGTAGTTCCTCCTGAGGAATGGTGGCTGGGATGCCCCTTATTTTAATGTGGTTGCGGCGGACCTGTCTTCCGGCGTTGCCACCTGTAGTGATAGAGCCTGTTGGGCTGCCTGCAGTTGGGCTATAGATGCCTGTATAGTGGAGGTGTCCTGGCGAAGCTCTTTAACGTCTGCTTCTGTAGCCGCCAGTCTGCCTGTGAGTTGTTGCATGGAGGATTTCAGGATGGGCAGGTCAGCAGCAAGTAGGCCCTGAATGTCTTGTAGCATAGTGGATAAGATTAGTAGGTCTTGTTTAGTTGCAGGCTCAGTGTTACCTGCAGATGCTGTGGGCTGTGGCTGTGTGTCCTCTTCTGGGCTTTGTAGCTGGGATGCTACAGGGGCTGCTGTGTGGGGAGGCCCTGGTGAGGGTGGGTTGTCTGAGGCCGCCATTGTGGCTGAGGTGTGCCGCTGGAGCATAGCTCCGATGTCCCTCTGTTCAGGTACATTACCGGGAGTGGGTTTTTGATTTCTGCGCCCCATGGATGTATTGGCAGGTGTTGTTTGGGGAGACCACAGCTCCGCTGCGTTTCCTTCAGGTTCCCCGCCCCAGAGAAACTCGAGGTCACGGTATGAGGGCTTGTAGTAGGCCCCGGTTTTGCGTTTTGCCTTTAGGTGCTTCGGGGAGTACTGGAAGGACATCTGTGGATTCAGCGGGGTGTCCCCTGGCTGTGTCTGGTGTTTGCAGGGTCGGATGGTTGCTCGTTTCCGAGATATCGTAGAGATTGTATGTGGATTTGGCGGAGCTGGGAGAAATGGCATCCGGTCCGGTTCAGTGCCAGGCTCCGCCCCCGTTTATATACTTTTTATTTAAAATTGTATACAGTGTAACATTCTTCATTCTTCCACTGGGTAAGTATATTAGTTCTTAGGCAATACTGTGCTTCGGAACTTCGGCACTTCGGCACTTCAGAACTTCCGCAACTTCGGAACTTCCGCAACTTCGGCACTTCGACACTTCGGAAATTCGGTAATTTCGGAACTTCAGGACTTCGACCATTCAGCAATTCGCCAATTCACCCGAATGTCCGAATTGCCTGAAATCCATCCAAATTCACATTCGGACCGAAACTAATTGCACATGTCTACTACTGACCAATCAAACTCACTCCTGCCACATAACACCTGTTCTCCACTCCCTGCATTGGCTTTCAATTAAATGGCAAACATGTTTTAAAATTGGCCTGCTGACTGTCAAAGCCTTAAACAATCAAGGCCCACAGTACCTGAAAGAGCTCCTGACACCCTACATTCCATCCCGTTCATAAAAAAAAAAAAAAAAAATTATTTGGTCATGTGACTATGACCATCCAAGCACTTTGGATTGAGCAAACCGGAACTTGCTCTTTAGAATGTGAGTAGGTTTAACTTGTTTATTTCTTCTAACACTCCTTTTTACGGTATACACTATTGTGGTTCTGTTTGTTTATCTCCACATATACACGGACGGAAGAATTTATATTTACACCTGTATCCTTGAGTGGGGATCAGACCACTTCAAGCGCTATCATTGGAGCCAGGTTTTATGGTTCCATTACACGTGAGTGTATATATTTGTGAGTGTTATATATTTTTTCCTACCCTTGCTTCATAGCTCTACATACTTCATCATATACAATTTTTATTTGTTTACTTTTTATGAGGATACACCCTACAACACCTATATTTCGAAGAATTATCTCAGCACTTGATCCATAGGCAGGGATTATTCCGCCCAGGCGCATACACTGGAGCTATATTGAAGCTCCAGGAAAGTGTGAGTGCACATCTTTTATTTTACCTATCATTGCTACAGTTTTAAATACTACACTATTATTTCTTCTCTGGTTCTTTCCATATTTACCTTGTCAAGGATTACTGAGGGGCTGCACCTACCCCACTGTTTTTATCCAGTTTTATATCTTTATGTTTGTATACTTGTAAAGTGCTTTGAGTCTTACAGGGAGAAAAACGCTATAAAAATAGCAAAATATTATTATTATTATTATTATTAATAAGAGTAATCACTGTTGGATCTGTCGCTATGTTCCTCATTCAAAGAACTACCCTTTGTGGCAGTGCCATGGTCCCTGGGATCTCTTTATAAGATGATTAAAACGTTAAACATTTTATGTTTTTGTGAGTGGATGGGGGGGTGTTTTTAGGTAATATTGCCCTGGCAATGTCCATCCATGAGTAATTGCCAGAGGGAAGGTCTTTGTAGTAAGATATTGTTAATAGTTGAAGAACCCAGTGCTGATGGTTCTGAGAATTAAGGCCTGATTTGGTATTTTTGGATTAACTTTTTAAGGTGATTTTATATTGTAAAAAAAATAAATCATATTTCAATATGCAGATTTGTTTTCATCTTATCAATATTATAATGCTGGCACTGCATGATGTACACGTCACATATGTGGAACCAAAGATTAAACAGAATTTTTTTTATTAATTCTATTCGATCTGATACAAGTGACTGAATGAATGGAATGCAGGGATTATCACCAGAATCTAGGTCTGTAAATACAGTTCTTGTGAATTCTTTCAGAATTCCTGGTGTCTAATTTGTGTTATTTACCACCCAGCTCACTCACCTTCCATGGTACACCTTTCACCGTGCCATATACAGAGATTAAAGACCCGTAGGGACTGGTCCTATACTGGCTGCTGCCCATTTGGACCGGCACCCTCCACCACTCACTTACCCACTAAAAGACAAAACTAAACCCAATACCCATCGAGAAAGCATCAACTGCACAAAAAATATATTACGAGTTTTTTATTATCATTATATCAAATATCAGATAATAGAAATATACATTTTAATAATAGAGAAAGAATAATGTAAATAATGGCAAAATAATATCATCATTATTATTATAAGTATTTATCCTGTACAGCTAGCTTTCACTGGTTTTCAGGTTTGTCCAGGTGTGTCGGAGTTGAGATCACAAGGTTAGACATCCCATGCAAATGTAACCAGTTCAGGCCTTTCCTCCGATAATGTTATTATCACACCTCGGCTCGGGGTACAGGAGAATTCAGTTAGGCCTGATAATATTATTAGGGTGTTCGTTGTGGTGGGAAATTGCAGACGGATCTTTGGGTTCTGGGAAATCACAGAGATGGGTTTCTGATCAGAGTTAAGAAGATACCCAGACACAGAGCCAGGATGGCATAGCCGGATTTAATGCTGGTGGCCCCGCTTTTGTTACACAGGTCAGTGCTGCAGCATGACACGGTACCCGAAACAACCAGAACATTCAAACTGGTTGTCACGCAGACGGACTCACAGGATTTGGAAATGGTGGCCGCAGACAGACTACCTGTGGGATTAACACAAAGTACTTTAACTCTGGCTTTACCAGATGGGTATCAAGTCACGGTTACAGTAACAGTCATTGACGTCTACAAAGCCAGGAGACAGAGAAATTACAAAAATAAATACTTTTAATCTAGAATATCGCTACTTTGAGAACTTACACAAGCCAGGATATAGGACATAGTTTAATAGAACATTACAAATATCAATTCGAGTTTACACACCCTGTCTGTTAATTTAGAACTAACTACAGTGGTATAAAACTCCCGTAATTAGAGACAGCTTTCCATTAATAAATGAAAAATGAATCAATAAGATGTGTATTATATTCCTCTTCTCGCTAGTGCTGGTTGTAATCGAGAGGAAGAGAAACAAATCACTTCACTGAGGCTCCTTCCAGTCCCCTCGACTCTGAATGGAGGGACTTTGAGAAATGCATTGCTTCCCTCTCTCACACTATACTGCAGCTTACAAGGCTCCAACAGTACAGTGCTGCAATTTAGCAGCCATGACTGGAGAAGCTATGTGCAGCCTGCAATGGGCCATGTCTGGTCAGGTAACTGTATTTATTTACTTCAGTCAAATATTATTTATAACTGCAGAAACAGTGGGATCCACATTCCTATAATGTCAGCAGATTCCTTACAAATCACCATAAGCCATGTATTGGACCATTTACGTGATATATATGTATCCCCTTGCACGCTCCGTGTTGTGGGTCTGTGTAAAGGATTGTGATATAAAGTTTGCCATATGAACCTGATGGAGTTTCAATGAATTCTGATTCTCAGACACAGTCTGCTAATAATGTCTCTATCACAGAGTGTAAAAAGTGTGACCGATTCCCCCAGAAACCACCGAGGTCTTGCAGTAAGTACTGGCTGCCGTGCAGTTGGTTGCAGTCATACAGTTGGTGTTACTGGCCTGGTCTGTACACGTGTAACACTGTAATGCAAAGCCTAGAAATAAACCATAAGCAGAGGTTATTTATTTTATTTAACAGGCCTTTTATAACCCAGAGGAGTTAGTCTTACATTAAATGCTTTATCCCATTACCAATAACTCTCCAATGTATCAATGTATCACCCATGAACAGAGCCATCTCAGACAGGGTTTGGATAGAGAGAGAGAGAGTGAGAGAGGGAGAGAGTGAGAGAAAGGAGAGAGAGAGAGAGAGAGAGAGAAAGGAGCTAAAGTTGCTTTAACCCTTTAAGTGTGGTGGAATCTCGGTAAAAATAAATTTAGTAGGCCGAGATTACCACGTGGCATGTGTACGTGCATATGCTGACGTATCGGTCGGTTGGTTGCACGTGGCAAGATACGATCAGTAGTGTACGGAGCATGTGCAAGAATACCGGATGTAGTATTCCCCTCCTCCATTGTGCTGGACAAGCCATGCGGTCAAGCAGGAAGTTACTTCTTATTTGTTTTGATTGGTTAAGAGAATGTGCGGGTGGAGCTTAATATGGGAGGAGTTATATGCCTATATAAGGAGCCTGCATTATTGTCCGGGGCTCAGAACCTGTTGTATTTTGGTGACATTAATCCCTCTGAGTCCCGATCGGTGAACCGAATAAAGAATCTCTTCCTTCCTGAAGAAACCTGTGTCCATCTCTCTGTGCTTGGCTTCCGTCAGTTTCTCCGGTATCATTTGGTGCATTGGCTGGGAAGCTCATCGTTCAACGGTAGCTGAGAAGCAGAGGCATGAGACGGTCTATCTTTGCCCACGTTCTCTACGGCTGCACCCCTGAACTTCTGCGTGGACCTCCCTTCGTCTCGGCGCCACTGGTCTGTTGTCCAGGAGATCATCGGCCTCTACGTAGTAAGTGCTGGGGTGTCCCCGTCGATGAGTGTGAACTCAGGTTCAGGAACGAGGAGGTAAGACGACCGCTGTTTTAGACGGCGGACCCACTAGGGGTATACCGATTGTGCGGTAGGCCCATAAGGGGTTAATCTGTGTATCGAATCTGCCCCCTCTGTCGGAGGGAAGGAGCGAAGGCGCACCGCTCAATCGAACGCTCTTTAGTAAGACCGTTTGATTTGGTTTGGAGTCAGGCGGGGTTCTGTGTAAATAGCCCTAGCCGGACACCGGTGTCTTGTCTAGACTAGCGTTATAGGGTGTACAATTTGTTCGCTAGGTCGGAGGGACCGGGAGACTAAGCGGCGTCTGTGTAAATTCGGTCCGCTAGCTCTCAACCTATCTTGGCTAAGTGGGAAGGCGTGTAAATTTCGAACCCACTAGACTATTGATAGAGTAGAAAGACTAAAAGGGTTCTGTTGTAAATTCCACCCTCTAGTTCGCTATATGTGGTGCTTGGGCAGTGTGGCTAACCAAAACGGATGTAGATAGTTTTAGGTAGTCCATCAAGGTACTGGCCAATAGATTAGTTGGGATTGTATATGTGATAAAGATTGCTTAGTAACGTGTATATCTTGTTAGATAGCGTGAGCTCTGCCGTCTAGCGAGAGTGTTAATAGTGTGTTGCTGTATTATAGTGCACGGTACCATAACCCTGTATATTTACGGACACTGTATATAAGTACTAATAATTGTCGTCTATAGCATGTCTAACTCCATAACCACTAATAATTGTATTGTGACCTTAAATTGTACTTTGACCTATGCTAACCGTACTGTAACTGCTGTTTGTAAAAGACGATGTTACTGGGGTGTATTATAGACGGGTAATTCATATATAGAGAATTATAGCGTGGGTGACGGTATAGTTTCGCCAAAGGGCATAATATTGATTATTTAGTGACTGGTGTAACAGCTGTGTGTGTACGGGAATTCCCTGAGTGTTTTTATTGTGTTACTGTGTACGTTTCACTTGGTAACTGTACCACGTGGTGCTGTTGCCGGAAGAAACGGGTGTGACTGTTGAAGAGAGCGTGTGCATAGCATTCGTTGTCAACGACGCTCCATTGATAAGTATGGGCGCGTCGGAGTCGACGATTTTGGATCCCTTAGGATGTATGGTAAAGAATTTTAAAAAGGGATTCACAGTATGTGATTTTGGGGTTAAAATGTCTCCTGCCCGTTTGATCACTTTGTGCACTAGGGAATGGCCTACTTTGGTTGCGGCATGGCCGCCACGTGGCAGTTTGGATCCAAATCTGGTACAGCGTGTACACGTGGCTGTATCAGGTAGGCCTGAACTTTACGGACAGTTTCCATACATCGATTGTTAGAGGCAGGCCGTAAACGACTCGCCAAGATGGGTCCGAATATGCCACGAGGAGCAATGTCGCCTCATGGTGGCCAGAACTTGTTTGTCCACTAACCACGGTTAAGCCCATTTTGGACACGCCCCCTGAGTCCGAGATCCCTATGCCGCCCCCTTATTTCCCTATAGAGGAAGGTGATACAAGTGCAGGAAGTTCCACACCCCCTCACCCATCTACTTCCACTTCCTCCTCTAGCTCAGAATCCACCCCACGCCGTAGTAAACCTCCCCTTCCGACACCAGCCCCCGTTAAATCCATTTATTCCGATTTGGCGCCATTTCAAGCTTCCGGTCAGGCTTCCTCTAGCCCGGCCCGGAATATTTTATTCACCGGCCTTCCCCATAATGAAGCTTCTCTATCCCCACGCCTTATTACCCCCCGACCGGAACCTCTAACCAACGCCCCTCCACGAAGCCCTATACTAGCCCGACAACTGACCGGTACCCAACAACCCAAACATTACCAGATGCCTCTTCGTTTGAATCCTGGGTCAGCCTATCTTAATGCTTTAGGTCAAATGGTATATGCTGACCCAGTCTTCGTATATGTCCCGTTCACGACTACCGATCTCTTGAATTGGAAGACCCACAATTCCTCGTATACTGAAAAGCCACAAGCCATGACTGACCTGTTCACCTCGATAGTCCAGACACATAATCCAACCTGGGCTGATTGCCAGCAACTATTAATGACATTATTTAACAATGAGGAGAGGACTAGGATAAATCAAGCGGCTATTAAAGCGCTGGAGGAAGAAGCCCGTACTTTAAACCAAGCAAATCCAGCAGCATGGGCCGCAACTCATTATCCTAATACCGATCCCGACTGGAATGTTAATGGCGCAGATATGGTTCGACTAAAAGCCTATAGAGACGCTATAATTGCTGGCATGAAAGCCGGAGGGAAGAAAGCCATAAATATGTCGAAGACGGTTGAGGTGATTCAGAAAAGTGATGAAGCGCCTAGTGTCTTTTATGACCGATTATTGGAGGCATACCGCTTGTATACCCCCTTTAATCTGGAAGACACCGATAATTCCCGAATGGTAAACTCTGCCTTTGTCAGCCAAGCTTATGGAGATATTAAGCGCAAGCTACAGAAGTTAGAAGGGTTTGCAGGAATGTCCATCACCCAACTAATGGAGGTAGCAAATAAGGTGTATATGAATAGGGAATCAGAAAGTAAGAAAGAGGAAGAGCGCAAGATGCGTAAAAAGGCGGATATGCTAGCGGTAGCGATCGCAGGCGTAGATAGACGGGGCCCAGATAGAGGCGATAGTAGGTGGAATAGGGAACCCCTGAGTAGGAATCAGTGCGCGTATTGTAGAGAAGAAGGGCATTGGAGAAGCGAGTGTCCAAAAAGAGAGCAATACGAGATAGACCCACCCAGGGCAGGTTATGGAAACTTTAGAGGCAGAGCGAGAGGTAGAGGAGGTCCCGGAGGGAGTAATAGTGGTAACAGAGGAAGTGTAAGAGAAGATAGATACTATGCCGCAGCGCAAAGGTCCCGCGATAGAGAAGATAGGGACTTTGTAGGATTGGCTGACACGGTCATGGAGAGCTATTGATACCGACCGGGCTCCATCCCCCTTGGTCGAGCGGAGCCTATGGTCGATGTATCAATAGGGGGAAAAAGGAGTGCATTCATGATCGACACTGGTGCTGAACATTCGGTGGTGACTGACCTAGTTGCTCCTCCATCTGGAAGAACTATTACCGTAATAGGAGCAACTGGAAGGAGTGCTGCAAAACCGGTTCTTAAAAGTCGACTCTGTACATTGGGAGGCCACGTAGTAAAACATCAATTCCTTTATATGCCTGAATGTCCAGTCCAATTGCTGGGACGTGATATGCTATCCAAATTACAAGCGCAGATTACGTTCCTACCAGACGGAACAACATCCTTAAAGTTTAATGGACCTTCAGGTATTATGACATTATCCGTACCAAAGGAAGAAGAGTGGCGACTTTATACAGCGTTGACTAACCAAAACCCTAAGAGTGATGAATCCTTATTCAACATACCAGGAGTTTGGGCAGAGAACAACCCACCAGGACTGGCCCGCAATATTCCACCCATTCGAATCAAACTAAAGCTTGGGGTTTATCCAGTGAGCCTACGGCAATATCACATCCCGCAGAAGGCTAAGAAAAATATTCAATCTTATCTGGATAAGTTCATACGGTATGGTATCCTAAAATTCTGTACTTCCCCCTGGAACACCCCATTGCTGCCTGTTCAAAAGCCTGGTACAGATGAGTATCGTCCTGTGCAGGACTTGAGAGCAGTCAATGATGCGGTTGTTAGTATACACCCAGTTGTACCCAATCCGTATAACCTGCTTGCTTTAATTCCGGGCGGGGCTACCTATTTTACAGTCTTAGACCTCAAAGATGCCTTCTTTTGCCTTCGAATTGCCGCAGAAAGTCAATGTATCTTCGCTTTCCAATGGGAAAACGCTGTAACGGGCTCGAAACACCAGATGACTTGGACAAGACTGCCCCAAGGGTTTAAAAACTCACCGACCCTATTTGGTTCAGCTCTAAGTCAAGATCTATTGGATTTCAAGTCCATCCCAGGAGAGTGTGTACTATTACAATATGTAGACGACTTGTTGATAGCAGCAGTTACAAGAGAAATATGTCAGCAAGCAACACACGATCTACTACACATTCTCTGGAAGGCAGGATACAAGGTGTCTAGGAAGAAGGCTCAGTTGTGTCTGCCAACTGTCAAATATCTGGGATTCCATATCTCTGAAGGTCAAAGAATAATGGGGCCAGAGAGAAAAGAAGCTGTGTGCCAAATACCAACACCCAAGAATAGAAGACAAGTGCGAGAGTTCTTGGGGGCAGCAGGCTTCTGTAGGATATGGATTCCCAGTTATGCGATATTGGCAAAACCTCTGTATACAGCTATCAAGGGTACAGAACACGACCCCTTCCTATGGACTCATGAACAGCAAACGGCATTTGAAGATGTGAAAAGGGCTTTGATGAGTGCCCCAGCGTTAGGTCTACCTGATCACACACGACCATTCTACCTGTATGTACACGAGCAAAGAAGAATGGCTGTGGGAGTATTGACACAGTACTTGGGATCATGGCAAAGACCTGTTGCCTACATGTCTAAGCAACTGGACGCAGTGGCCAGTGGTCTTCCACCTTGTCTAAGAGCCGTAGCTGCAGCCGCCCTGCTGGTAGCTGAAGCCGATAAACTCACTCTGGGTCAAGAACTTTATGTACGAGTTCCACATGCAGTACAGACGTTGTTGGATTACAAAGTAAATCATTGGTTTAGTAACAGCCGTATGACCAAGTATCAAGCAATGTTGTGTGAAAACCCAAGAGTGCATTTAGAGACTGTAAATACCTTAAATCCAGCTACCCTTCTGCCGCAACCTACTGAAAGTCAACATGATTGTTTGGAAGTGATGGATGAAGTATTTTCAAGTAGACTAGGTCTTTGTGATTTTCCCATCCAGAACCCTGATGTCCAATATTATACCGACGGCAGTAGTTATGTGAAAGAAGGGATTCGCTATGCAGGATATGCAGTAACAACGATAGATAAGGTGATAGAAGCTCGGCCACTGTCAAAAGGAACATCAGCACAAAAGGCAGAATTGATAGCACTGACACGAGCATTACAATTGGCTGAAGGTTTAAGAGTGAACATCTACACGGACTCCAAGTATGCGTTTTTAACCACTCATGCCCACGGAGCTTTGTATAAAGAAAGAGGACTATTGAATTCAGAAGGCAAAGAAATCAAGTACGCAGCTGAAATACTACAACTATTGGAAGCAGTATGGGAACCGAAAGAAGTCGGTATTATACATTGTCGAGCGCATCTGAGAGGAGATGGTGATGTAACCAAAGGAAATCGGATGGCAGATAGTGCAGCTAAGCGTGCCGCTGTATCAGGAAGACAGGAATATGTGGAACATATAGCTGCTCTCATTCCAACTCCACTGTCTCAATGGACTCCGGTTTATACAGCTCAAGAAGAGGAGTGGTTAAAGACTGAATCTGGAAAGTATTTGGAGAACAAATGGTATCAGTTAGAAGATGGGAGAATAGTTATTCCAGCATCACTAGCGGTAGAAATCGTCCAAAACTATCATAACGGGACGCATTCTGGAAGAGATAGTACAGAAGAATCTCTCAGAAAACATTTCTACATACCAAGATTGTCTAACTTAACTCAAGCCATTGTACGAAGATGTGTAACGTGTGCTAAAAATAATGCAAGGCAAGGACCAGTAAAGCCACCAGGAGTTCAGTATATGGGGGGACTCCCTATGTCCGATCTACAAATTGACTATACAGTAATGCCTAAATCTGGTGGACATCGCTACCTACTAGTAGTTGTGTGCACCTATTCAGGCTGGGTAGAAGCATGTCCTACTCGTACAGAGAAAGCAGGAGAAGTTGTGAGATTCCTGCTGCGAGAAATAATACCCCGATATGGACTACCCTGCTCTATAGGATCGGACAATGGTCCAGCTTTTGTTCATCAGTGCCTACAACAACTGACTCATATGCTTGGTATAAAGTGGAGACTTCATACGGCATATAGACCTCAGAGTTCTGGTAAAGTAGAGAGAATGAATAGAACTATTAAGAACCAGTTGGCAAAAATGTGTCAGGAAACCCAACTTAAATGGAACGTCCTTTTGCCTATAGCTCTGTTGCGAATTCGCAGTACACCTACCAGAAGGATGGGTCTCTCTCCTTTTGAAATCATGTATGGGCGTCCACCTTCCGTACTTGGTAACTTAAGGGGGGATTTGAGTCAGTTGGGAGAAGGAATTACCCGGCAGCAGGTTGTAGAGTTGAGTAAGACTATGGAGGAGGTACAGAAATGGGTACAAGATAGATTACCTGTGAATATTTATCCACCAGTTCATAGTTACCACCCAGGAGACCAAGTGTGGATAAAAGAGTGGAATAATGTACCGTTAGGGCCCAAGTGGAGAGGTCCTTATGTTGTTCTTTTGTCTACCCCTACAGCGATAAAAGTGGCCGAAGTGACTCTGTGGTTTCATCACTCCAGGGTTAAACCAGCAGCGGTAGATTCTTGGCAAGCTACACCAGATCCAGAGAATCCCTGCAAGATCCGGTTAAAGCGCATGACTCAGTCGGAGTGACGAGGAACCTTGTGGATTACAAATTTTATTGTTTCATTGATTGATAAGTGAGTGAGACGGCCATAATAAAGCCTGTCCGCTCACCGACGTGTAGTTTAAAAGTCAGGAAAGTCTCGAAGGGACCCCTGTGAAGACGAGCAGAACTCCATTCCCTGCAGCCCTTACCACCTGGAAGCTGAGGTGCCATCGCACGGACGAAGATTGAGGATGCCGACGAAAGATGTATTTTTGATAATGTTTATTTATATGTATTTTTATATTCAGGAAGGTAGAGGTACCGACACTCCTAGCTGTGAGGTATGCATTAAGACTATAAGAACAGGTAACCATATTTCCCAGACCCTAATTTGGCATTCGCAATGAGTGTAAAGGTGATGTGTCTAGGTGTAGATACTTGAATGTAGAGTATAGTGTATGCCATTTAGGGATAGGAGAACCTAAGTGCTTCAATCCAGAGTATCAACCCCGTACAATTTGGTTGACTCTCAGGAATGGAGATCCTCAGGGGACCCTAATAAACAAAACAGTGTTAGAATCCGTACATTCTTCGCGTGTTCTGCTATTTGATGCATGTAAAGCAATATCAAGTGGTAGAAAGCCGTGGAATGTATGTGGGGATCTTAGGTGGGAGAGAACGTATGGGTCTAATGATAAATATATATGTCCCAGTAGTAAAAATAAGTATGTGAGTCCTAGATGCCCAAATAGGGATTATATATTTTGCCCATATTGGTCTTGTGTGGGGTGGGCAACTTGGGGACAGACAGCAGACAAGGACATGATTGTGACTAAGTTGCCTACCAATCCATACTGTAAGTCTATGGAATGCAATCCAGTCCATATTCTTATAAACAATCCTGACCAATTCTTGGATAGATATGGTAATTTATTTGGGTTTCAAATATACGGGACGGGTTTAGACCCTGGGACAGTATTGTTTATAGGGATAGAGACCGATACGGTAACCTCCCAAACTCATCAGGTATTCCATTCGTTTTATGAAGAGATGAGTATAGATAATAAGATCCCCCATAACGCTAAAAACCTGTTCATAGATTTAGCTGGGAGTATTGCCGGTAGTCTTAATGTAACCAACTGCTATGTGTGTGGAGGTACTAACATGGGAGACCAATGGCCTTGGGAAGCAAAGGAGGTAATGTCCGGTTCTGAGGCAGTTGAACAATTAATATCCTCACAAGCCGATTATCAGATGAGTGTTAGAGGTAAATCTGAGTGGAGATTAAAGACCTCCATCATAGGTTATGTTTGCATAGCAAGGAAAGGAATAATGTATAATACTTCTGTAGGAGAATTAACTTGTCTAGGGCAAAAAGCTTATGATGATGATACAAAGAATACAACTTAGTGGTCGGCTTCAAATGTCTCAGAACCATCTAACCCGTTTGCAAGATATGCCAATTTAAAGGACGTATGGTTTGATTTATCTATCACATCTAGTTGGAAAGCCCCAGCAAACTTGTACTGGATCTGTGGTAAGAAGGCCTATTCGGAGTTGCCACAGGACTGGGAAGGGGCATGTGTGTTGGGTATGCTCAAATGTATATAGGATATAGAATGCACACCATAACAATCTCAAAAAAATATTTAAATTTTATTATGTACAAAAAAGTACCAGAATGTAAACATATAAGAAAAAATAAATATAAACAAAGTAACAGAAGTAAAGGCAGATACAATAAAATAATAGTAATAAATTACCACAAAAATCCTTACAAGCCTCAGACAGAAACACGAGTCACCAAATCCCCCAACGTTTCGGCACCAACTGGCTGCCTTTATCAAGGGTACCTGTAAAGGCAGCCAGTTGGTGCCGAAACGTTGGGGGATTTGGTGACTCGTGTTTCTGTCTGAGGCTTGTAAGGATTTTTGTGGTAATTTATTACTATTATTTTATTGTATCTGCCTTTACTTCTGTTACTTTGTTTATATTTATTTTTTCTTATATGTTTACATTCTGGTACTTTTTTGTACATAATAAAATTTAAATATTTTTTTGAGATTGTTATGGTGTGCATTCTATATCCTATATACATTTGAATATTTAAAGCACTTGAGGGAGTGCTTATATGGTTTGCACCTGGCTGTTTTTATATTGTTTTGTCTCTCCATGTGCTGTTGATTTGAGAATTGGGTATGCTCAAACCATCCTTCTTCTTGTTACCTATTGAAACAGGTGAGACTTTGGGTGTTAAAGTATATGATGTGAATCATAGAAAGAAAAGGGGACCCATAGAGATAGGCGCCTGGGAAGATAATGAATGGCCTCCCCAGCGTATTATAGATTATTATGGGCCAGCCACGTGGGCAGAGGATGGTACTTTCGGATATAGAACCCCAATTTATATGCTCAACCGTATTATAAGATTACAGGCAGTGGTTGAGATAATTAATAATGAGACCTCACAAGCGCTCAATCTTCTAGCGAAGCATAATACCAGGATGAGGACAGCAGTGTACCAAAATAGATTAGCCTTGGATTACCTATTGGCAGTAGAGGGAGGCGTATGTGGGAAGTTTAACCTGAGCAATTGCTGTCTTCAAATAGATGACGAAGGGCAAGCAATAGCTGAGCTTACTAGCCATATGGTTAAGCTAGCGCATGTGCCTACTCAGGTATGGAAAGGGTACAATCCAAGTAGTTGGTTTGGTAACTGGTATGAGCAGTTTGGAGGGCTTAAGGCATTGGTAGGCGGAGTCATACTGATTTTAATGTTGTGTCTACTCCTGCCATGTCTTATTCCCTTGGTAGTTAGGTCTGTGCAAAGCCTGATAGAAAATATAGCAGAAAGGAAGGCTGCAGCACAGATAATGGCTATATATAAATATAAGGCTCTAGATCAGGGAGAACCAATGCAGGAAGAGGAGTGTTGAGGGATTCACATCATAGGAAAAGTCTGGTCTGGTTCATGGTAACCTAAGTTATATGCAAACCAAGGTTAAGTGATGCCTCAGGTAATTGTGAAATATCAAGAGGCATCAAAGGGGGGAATGTGGTGGAATCTCGGTAAAAATAAATTTAGTAGGCCGAGATTACCACGTGGCATGTGTACGTGCATATGCTGACGTATCGGTCGGTTGGTTGCACGTGGCAAGATACGATCAGTAGTGTACGGAGCATGTGCAAGAATACCGGATGTAGTATTCCCCTCCTCCATTGTGCTGGACAAGCCATGCGGTCAAGCAGGAAGTTAATTCTTATTTGTTTTGATTGGTTAAGAGAATGTGCGGGTGGAGCTTAATATGGGAGGAGTTATATGCCTATATAAGGAGCCTGCATTATTGTCCGGGGCTCAGAACCTGTATTTTGGTGACATTAGTCCCTCTGAGTCCCGATCGGTGAACCGAATAAAGAATCTCTTCCTTCCTGAAGAAACCTGTGTCCATCTCTCTGTGCTTGGCTTCCGTCAGTTTCTCCGGTGTCATAAGTTGTTATGGTGCTTGGAGTATTCCTTTAAGAAGTGAGCCTGACTGAGGTCAGTGTGATAGGTCACACTATGGTTTTATAAAATATAAATATACACTGCCCCCATACACACACACTGCCCCCCCAAACACACACTACCCCCCATACACACACAGACCCCATACACACATACTGCCCCCATTAACATACCTAACACACACACATATTGCACACACACACTACATCCCCTATCCCAGCAGACCCCAGGTACGTTGTCAAACTGTTCTTAAACAGTTTGACTACTTACCCTGGGAGGACACTACGGAACTACTGGCACCATAACCACTACAACGTAATGTAGTGGTTATTGTGCCTGGATTGTTTCTTTAAATAATCTACCAGTGCCACTCCCAAGATTAGGGGCCCAGTATATGCCACAGCACTGTATATAAATACAACCTAAAAATTATTTGGACTTGGGGTGCCTTGGAAAAATATTGAAATAGTAAGGGCGCCTTGAACCAAAAAGGTTTGGGAACCCCTGGTCCAGAGCCTTTCTGATTAACTGTAAGCTTTTTCTACCTCCACTGAATGGCAACTCCAGGTATCTACTACCTACCTCTAGCCTACACTACTTGCATTGGAAAGCTATACCAGGTATCTACTAGTTTTCTATATCAAGATAAGCCATCCGTGCTTTCACTGGAAGTCTATTCCAGGTATCTAATACCCTTTCTATATCACTGTTACTGCTCCCACTGGAAGGCTATTCCAGGTATCTACTACCCTTTCTATATCACTGTTACTGCTCCCACTGGAAGGCTATTCCAGGTATCTACTACCCTTTCTTTTTCACTGTTACTGCTCCCACTGGAAGGCTATTCCAGGTATCTGCTACCCTTTCTATATCACTGTTACTGCTCCTACTGGAAGGCTATTCCAGGTATCTACTACCCTTCCTATATCACTGTTACTGCTCCCACTGGGAGGCTATTCCATGTATCTACTACCCTTTCTATATCACTGTTACTACTCCCACTGGAAGGCTATTCCATGTATCTACTACCCTTTCTATATCACTGTTACTGCTCTCACTGGAAGGCTATTCCAGGTATCTACTACCCTTTCTATATCACTGTTACTGCTCCCACTGGAAGGCTATTCTAGGTATCTACTACCCTTTCTATATCACTGTTACTGCTCCCACTGGAAGGCTATTCCAGGTATCTACTGCCCTTTCTATATCACTGTTACTCCTCCCACTGGAAGGCTATTCTAGGTATCTACTACCCTTTCTATATCACTGTTACTGCTCTCACTGGAAGGCTATTCCCGGTATCTACTACCCTTTCTATATCACTGTTACTCCTCCCACTGGAAGGCTATTCCAGGTATCTACTACCCTTTATATAGCTGTTTGCCTTGTTTGCGTCTGGATTAACTCACATTAGGCATTTTTATTTCTAGGCTTTGAATTACAGTGTTACACGTGTACAGGCAAGGCCAGTAACACCAACTGTATGAATGCGACCAACTGCCCGGCAGCCAGTACTTACTGCAAGACCTCGGTGGTTTCTGAGGGAATCGGTAAGAGTCAAACATAACATAGACTTTCTTCCTTTCCTTTTCTCCCCTTTCACTCTCCCAGAGTTAAAGTACTTCATGTTAATCCCACAGGTAGTCTGTCTGCGCCCACCATTTCCAAATCCTGTGATTCCGTCTGCGTGGCAACCAGTGTAGGAAATTGGCATTCCGTGAAATCTTTGTTTGTCACATATCAGTTTTCTTAACAATCAAATCAAGTATCTTGCAGTTTAACTTATGTTTATTCAAACATAACAATTATCATCCATCTGGTAATAACAAATGTCTTTAACAGTCTTGTCCAATACAGAGAGCAATGTTCTAGGTGTTATCCATTTTTGATGTTAAAGGTATTGGCCACGAATTCTAAACTACAATCAGTTTTATGGGTTTAAAATTCAGTTACAGAGGGGAGTATACATAAGATTGCCTTACTTTAAAATAAGTGGCTATCTTAGAAAAAGGGGAGTTACTTAGCATCATTTGAAATCTATGATTAAAGCCATACGTTATAGTTTTGGCGGTAAGCTACACAAAGGAGTTATATATGCATAGTAAATGAATAGATGCCTTTAGAAATATGAGCCATGGTAATACAGAGGGAGACTGGCTAGCAAAGCTTAGGTCAAAGGTTATTATAAACAGGCCCTTCAACATCACTCTTAAAGTGAACCAGATGTGGTCTCCATTCCTATACAATGAAAGTCTGTAATACTCTATAGGCCAAGGTATGGCTTCTCAATTTCAGTGTTCTTGAAGCAATCTGAATAAAACTTATAATATTTATATCAACACATTAAATACATTTAAAGTACATAATAATATTTTTCAAGCCCCTCTTTGATGCTTTATTTTAATGAATTTTAAAATATTGCATCATAATAACTTATACCAATTACTTATGGGATTTTAATTTTGTTTTCTGATATTGATCTAAGTATTAGTTTACAAGGAAAGGCCTTTTAACACAGCCATTTCCAGTTGTCTGTATTGCTTTTTACACTCCAAGAGGGAGAAGCAAGCCATTTTAACCCTTTCATTTCTGAACTCCTAAGAACAAAATTCTTGTTACGATTACCTTTACATTTTTCACTAATTCATTAATTTACCTTGGGCATTGATTTTACCTAACATTAATAATAACAGTATCATAGTTATTATGCTGTGTAATTGTATACAGTTTACATTAACCATAAATCACAATCGGTTTGATTTAGTCCATGAAATATTGTCCTCTCCAATCGAATCCACAAGCACAGTCTCTTTGAAAGTCCATAATGTCCTTTGAAAGTCCAAACAATTTGTCCTTTTATTTAAAATCATACAGGTTTTTGTCCATGTAAAACAGTATTAGTTCTGTAATGAAAAACAGATGGCAGTTTACTATTCTTATACATTAGTAAATTTCTTATACCTTAGTACATTTCTTTTACATTGATCACTAGACACAAGAATTGATTTATTACACTTTGTACCAATGTTTGCTTTTTAAACCTATAACACAGTTTGTTCTAATTTTTATTCTTAGACCAACATAAGGACCATAAGGACCTTCCCAACTTGCTTTTCATAGACCTGGTGTTTTAAAGGATTTTACCATTGCCTTGTAACCTGGCTTAAACATATCTGCATAATTTCCCTGTGCTACTTCTTTATATTTATTTAATTTATTTATATAGCGCCATCAGATTCCGTAGCGCTGTACAACTTTAACACATAGTTTACCATAAGGGACGACATTTGAAGTAGCAAAGTTCAAATCTAACAGTAGATGTTCCTGTAATACTTTCAACTATTCAGCATGTTCTGCTGTAACTTTGAATGTACTTGAAACAAAAGGTTTATTAGGGAAAGTGATTACATAGTTCTACATGTCACTAACTCATGAGGTGACACTTGAGTTTGGATTTGCAGGAATAGACATTAATACTCCTGGTAAATATGTTAACCAATTACTCTTATCTTAAAGCATTTTTATTTCTATTTTATTTTATTTATTTTAATTTAGAAATTAATTTATATAGAGTACCATGGTATTTTTGCCAAAGGAACTCTCTGCAATTTTGGTTTCTAGTATTTAGGTCTTGGATTAATTGAACACATATGAGACACTTCTGCAATATATTTATACACTTTTTGTTTTAAATTGGGATGATACAATTTATTTTGCAGGACCTTAAATAGTTGTCCTGTACCCAAATGCCCTGTGTACGATGATTGAATACAATCAGCTCTTGTAATAAGCCACTAGGTACAAATGTTTGTGTTTCATTGTGTTTAACCCTGTACGTGCCAGTTTCAGTATCTAGACCCATTCTTTCTATACTGAAAGCTACATCCTTTCATTCTCTATCTGATCTTATAGGGTATTTGTTATTTGTCTTTTACTAACAGTTGCACTCATTACATTTTCCAAGTATTACAACTCCTCAAACAAAGTTTCCTTTGATTCCTGATCTACAAGTCTGTTTCACAACAACAAGTTAAATTATTTTTTTTTCCTGCCTAATTAAACAGTTCTGCCAGAATACCTGTATGTTTTAAAGCTTTATCCTGAGAATCTACCATTCCTCTTTTCTCCATATTGGGAGGTGAAGTGTTAAAGCTTTAACTACATAACTGCTGTCACTGATTATATTCACTGGGTCGTATACTGTTATTTCTAGAACTTTCTTTACAGACTCTAACTCCGCTTTCTGAGCAGCCATATGGCCTGGCAGTCTATCTTTGCAATTCTTTTGTTTAATCGTCATATATGACATAACCTGTGTGATGTAATCCATCAACATAAAATCTTGTTCCTCCACATACAAACTAGAAATCCCTTGTATTATTTGCTTCTCAAAAGGAGATCTGGATTATATTTCCATTTCCTTCTGACATCAAATCAGGAATAGCATATCTTTTACTGGTTTCTACCCTGGGTGGTTTATTTTGTAACTGGCTATATACTCCTAACTCAGAACAATTTTGTAACAGTTTTAGATATTTGGGGGGTTTGTAAATTTATCTGTCCAAATCCTGCCATGTGTTGTGTTGCTTCTAAAGCCCATCATACAGCCATGAGCTGTTTTACACAGGAAAACATTCCTCTTTCCACTGGATACATAATTTTAGCAAAATATCCCAGCATTCGTAAAGATTCATGCTACCTTTGCATTAAACTGCTATTAATGAAGAGACACCTGCGTAACATTGAACAATATATGGTACTGTTTCAATGGGAGCAGCTAGCACAGGCGCTTGTGTGAGAGCATCTTTTAACAGATTTAACTCTTTTCAAATTCCCCTGTCCAGATGATCTTATCTTTTCTATTTTAGCATATTGCATAAGGGTTTTGCTATCCCTGCCATATCATATATAAATTCTCTGCTAACATTTATCAAGCTTAAACATTTCTGTAGATGATACCCTGTCATTGGCCTTGGCAATTGCTGCAATGCTTTAACCCTTGCTGTACATGGCGTTTTACATTCTGGATCTATATTAACTTCTAGGAAAGTAAATCTTTCCTTCAAGATCTGCACTTTGAATGTGTTCAGTTTTAACCCATTATCTGCCAGTGTTTGACAATTATCACACAGTATCTGCTCATGCTCTTCCCTTGTTACTGTTTGAACTTAACAGATCATTAACATATTGCAACATCTTATTCCCATACCCCAGGGGTTCCAATACTTGAGCCATTGCTTTATGAAAGTAAGCTGGTGAGGCGTGGAAGCCCTGTAGCAACACCTGGAACAGATATTGATGATTTTTTAAAGGTAAAAGCATAGCGATACTAGCTATCTGGATTGAATGGTATAGAAAAGAACACATTGACTATATCCAATACAGAAAGTACTTAACATTAGCATCTATTTGCGCCATGATATCTGATGAGATTTACTTATTCACCACATACGTGTCTACAATTAAACCATAAGTGCCATTGGCTTGATTATTAGCCAAATGGTGACTTACATTTGGAATTACCCACTCTCAACACTCCTTGAGATACCAATGCTTTTATCACCTGATTCACACCTTCTTCTTATTCTTTGGGATCTTATATTGTTTAACTGCAGGGGGGGTCTAGAACTACGATTACAACTTGCAAATTCACTATCCCACAATCTTGTTTAGACTTAGAGCACACTGTGGGGTATTTAGTTTTAAGATATGGTACAACCTCATCATCTTGTTGTATAGAAGGTGACACTTCACTCTGTTTTACAATCATATAATGACTAAACTATCTTAAATTATTAGGTTTAACCACTCAACCTGTTTTGCTCTCACCTAAAGCTTGCCATAAAACCAAATTTAATAAATCCACATACAACTTTTTTTATTGATAACATCCATTCCCATAATAATAGTACAGTGGGAGGAGAGGTGCAACCATAAATCACCAAAAGATTTTTCCTCCTTCAATCTCAACTTCATTAACAGTGGATAGAGTTGCATGTGTTCCATTAAACTTAGAAGGGATTTGTTCATATGCTTACATTTTTAAAGGCAAGCGTGTTTTATTAGAGTCATTCCTGCTCCTGTTTCTAATAAAACTCTGTTAT
Organism: Pelobates fuscus; assembly: GCF_036172605.1. Classification (NCBI taxonomy): domain Eukaryota; kingdom Metazoa; phylum Chordata; class Amphibia; order Anura; family Pelobatidae; genus Pelobates; species Pelobates fuscus. The sequence continues at coordinate 13,329,989 of NC_086320.1, forward strand.
ATTTCCCTCTAGTCTTCCATAAATATATGGTCGCCCATCTTCACTTCGTTATCAGCAAGATAGATCTGATAATAGCTAGGGATTACACATCCCTATTTATTGGTGGGTTTAGGCAGATTTCACTTGCTGAATTTCAATGGCATTTAACATCAGTATACACTCTTCACATGAATTTGATATGTGAGGGGGGGTTGGTTGAAGATGTATGCTCTGTTTTTACAGCTGCCACTCTCTGTAGATTCTTATGGTCTTGGAAATTCAATTTTCTTTCCCTTTCACTGGGTAAGTTTTTTCTTCATATTTAGGACAATATCTCCTAACATGATCTTATTGGTTGCAATTATAGCATACCATAGAATTACTCTAATAAAATCCTATAATATCTATCTTGGGGTGTGGCCGAATAGTTTTTAGTACCCTGGTAATTTTGTTAATTTTGTGGTCTTTCCTTAAACCTCACTCTAAAATTACCATATTCAATTAATAACCTCATTTCTCCTTCTACCTTCTTCACTAGACACATTTTTAATAGGGGCCAGTCCTGCTGAAGTATCCCTAGACAAAAGTGTGTCTGTGCAACATTGTAGTTATTCCTGTGTTTTTCCTTTTTAACAATTGCAAGGATTTCATAATTTCCATAGCAGCAAAATCTCTTAATCTAGCTGATTTGGTTACCCTGATATTCTAGAGACATATTCACTAACACTCTGCCTGTGTTACTCTTTAGACATAGTAAACTGTTTTGTGTCAGTAATCAAGTTCCATGCCTTATTCCTTAAATTAGCACAAACATGTATATCATATTTTTTCTCCATTTAAATTAATCAAAAGTAGAAAATTCAAAACTATCCAAACCAGTTGCACACCGTACAACCATTAGCAATATATTTGGAAACAATTCCTGCAACTAAACTCTGGGCTTTTCACATTCTTTATCCTCCAACACATCAATGAGTTAATTTTTAACCCATTCACTTAATGAGGCTGGCAGCCAGATCAAACGACATCTGGTGGCTACCACATCACTAAATTTTTGTTTATTCATTTCACCTTCAAAAACCCTCATATTGTAAAAAGGTCCTCTCTGCTCATCATATTTAATCAATCTGGCTAATCTGAGAGTGTCCATCTGACCCTTTTCCTTGCACAATTTCCCAATTTTCCTATATCTTTTCTTCTCTTCTGCCCTTTTCACACAACTTCTACTTTAATCCAAATCTTTCAGATTTTTCCACAAAATATCTGTAACATTCCCCAGACTAACAATTTTTGCAAATTGTCAAAATTAGTTACAACGTCTAATATTGGACATGTGAGACATTGTTTTATGGGTTCTATTTAACAGATCAGTCTGATTCTTAAGCATTTCTTTCATTATATTAAAATCTTAATTTCCTTGACATTACTTAATCCTTTCAACAACTGCCGAGAGTCTGAGTTTTTGTTTCAACTAATGTTGCATCCAATGCACTCTCAAAAGAGAGCCATGGGGGGCGATTTCCTTCTTTTAACACTTTTAAGGAGATTTACAGTTTAGCTAGAGGCTAGGTAAATTACTAGACCTTGCAACAACACATATATTTTTCAATTGTTTTTAACAACACATTTCTTTTTTGTTTCGATGTATTACAAACATAACAATTACTGGTCTTTTTAAGTTGACACCATTCCTTTATAGAATCATTAGTTTCCAGAAAGCCTTTTGCCAGTAATGCAACTTTTTCTTTCCCTTTTAACCACATTGCTTTGCTCATTACCAGTTAATCTGTCTAACCATTTCAATACACAATAGCGTTTTCAGGATTAACTCTTTTACAGACAGATCCTGTTACATTTGACAGCAGTCTTTTGCTGCCAATCCATAATTAACTAAACAGTTAATACAATTTGTTTCAATATACATATGAGCAACTTCTACAGACGTGTTAAAGACACATACCCTTGAAGTATTTGATTTCCACAGGTGTGCGCATCATCTGATGGAAGAATACTTTTTGGAATATGTAGTTTTTTCTTGAGAATCCTCCGAAATGCCATCTTCGATCTGCAATTCGTCATAACATTTATTTCTTCACAAATAAAGTATGGATAAAAGGATACAGATTGTCCTCTCAATTATTATCGTCATATTCTTCCGTCAGTACTGAGCATATTTCCACGTTCGAACGATTTTTCCCCCTGCGCAACTCTATTTTCGCATAGTAAAGCTGAATGTTTAAATAAAGGATTTTTGGGATGCCATCCTGCTGTATCAGTCACTTGTGTTTCTCCTGTTGCAAGCCGGGTACTAAAGCTTTTTCTTCAGGGAACAATTTCAACTTTTCTTCAGTGAGTTTCTTGTCTTCTTCTTGTAATCTTCTTGTAGCTTGTAGCAGTCATAATTCAGGCTTAAATCAAAAGTTTGCTGTTGTTGGTGCCCGCATTCTCCACCATTAAATGTAGGAAATTGGCATTCCGTGAAATCTTTGTTTGTCACATATCAGTTTTCTTAACAATCAAATCAAGTATCTTGCAGTTTAACTTATGTTTATTCAAACATAACAATTATCATCCATCTGGTAATAACAAATGTCTTTAACAGTCTTGTCCAATACAGAGAGCAATGTTCTAGGTGTTATCCATTTTTGATGTTAAAGGTATTGGCCACGAATTCTAAACTACAATCAGTTTTATGGGTTTAAAATTCAGTTACAGAGGGGAGTATACATAAGATTGCCTTACTTTAAAATAAGTGGCTATCTTAGAAAAAGGGGAGTTACTTAGCATCATTTGAAATCTATTAAAGCCATACGTTATAGTTTTGGCGGTAAGCTACACAAAGGAGTTATATATGCATAGTAAATGAATAGATGCCTTTAGAAATATGAGCCATGGTAATACAGAGGGAGACTGGCTAGCAAAGCTTAGGTCAAAGGTTATTATAAACAGGCCCTTCAACATCACTCTTAAAGTGAACCAGATGTGGTCTCCATTCCTATACAATGAAAGTCTGTAATACTCTATAGGCCAAGGTATGGCTTCTCAATTTCAGTGTTCTTGAAGCAATCTGAATAAAACTTATAATATTTATATCAACACATTAAATACATTTAAAGTACATAATAATATTTTTCAACCAGTTTTAATATTCTGATTGTTTCGACTTCCGTGTCATGCTGCAGCACTGACCTGTGTAACACAAGCGGGGCCACCAGCGTGAAGTCCAGCTACGCCATCCTGGCTCTGTGTCTGGGTCTCTTCTTAACGCTCATCAGAAACCCATCTCTGTGATTTACCAGAACCCAAAGATCATTCTACAATATCCAACCACAGCGGACGCCCTAATAATATTACCGGGCCTAACTGAATTCTCCTGTACCCAGAGTTGGGGCGAGATAACAACAAAATATCAGAGGAAAGGCCTGAACTGGTTAAACCTGGACGGAATGTCTAACCTTGTAATCTCAACTCCGACGTACCTGTACAAACCTAAAGACCAGTGAAAGCTAGCTGTACCCTCACGGAAAAAATAATTGGACATTAATAATATTATTTTTATACTTCTATTATTTTTTATTATTTTCTTGGATGCATAACGTCTCCATAAGTATTACTACCCTGAGATCGGCAAACTGTCTGCAGAATTAACAATAAATATGAAGCAATTTACTGTTCTGTTAATACCTTCTTTCTGTGGGTCAATGAGTAACGCAGGGTACCTGCCTGAACTTAGCAAAACTGACAGGGCCGAGTCTTCACTCTCTGTAAATATTGAGGTATTGTGGTGGAATCTCGGTAAAAATAAATTTAGTAGGCCGAGATTACCACGTGGCATGTGTACGTGCATATGCTGACGTATCGATCAGTTGGTTGCACGAGGCAAGATACGATCAGTAGTGTACGGAGCATGTGCAAGAATACAGGATATAGTTTTCCCCTCCTCCATTGTGCTGGACAAGCCATGCGGTCAAGCAGGAAGTTAATTCTTATTTGTATTGATTGGTCAAGAGAATGTGCGGGTGGAGCTTAATATGGGAGGAGTTATGTGCCTATATAAGGAGCCTGCACTATTGTCCGGGGCTCAGAACTTGCTGTATTTTGGTGACATTAGTCCCTCTGAGTCCCGATCGGTGATCCAATAAAGAATCTCTTCCTTCCTGAAGAAACCTGTGTCCATCTCTCTGTGCTTTGCTTCTGTCAGTTTCTCCGGTATCATTTGGTGCATTGGCCGGGAAGCTCATCGTTCAACGGTAGCTGAGAGGCAGAGGCTTGAGACGGTCTATCTTTGCCCACGTTCTCTACGGCTGCACCCCTGAACTTCTGCGTGGACCTCCCTTCGTCTCGGCGCCACTGGTCTGTTGTCCAGGAGATCATCGGCCTCTACGTAAGAAGTGCTGGGGTGTCCCCGTCGATGAGTGTGAACTCAGGTTCAGGAACGAGGAGGTAAGACAACTGCTGTTTTAGACGGCAGACCCACTAGGGGTATACCGATTGTGCGGTAGGCCCAAAAGGGGTTTAAATCTGTGTATGGAATCTGCCCCCTCTGTCGGAGGGAAGGAGCGAAGGCGCACCGCTCAATCGAACGCTCTTTAGTAAGACCGTTTGATTTGGTTAGTCAGGCGGGGTTCTGGTGTAAATAGCCCTAGCCGGACACCGGTGTCTTGTCTAGACTAGCGTTCTAGGGTGTATATTTTTGTTCGCTAGGTCGGAGGGACCGGGAGACTAAGCGGCGTCTGTGTAAATTCGGTTCGCTAGCTCTCAACCTATCTTGGCTAAGTGGGAAGGCGTGTAAATTTGGAACCAACTAGATTTTTGATAGTAATCGACTAAGAGGCGTCTGTGTAAATTCGGTCCTCTAGCTCGCTATATGTGGTGCTTGGGCAGTGTGGCTAACCAAAACGGATGTATATAGTTTTAGGTAGTCCATTCAAGGTACTGGCCAATAGTTTAGTTGGGATTGTAAATGTGTTAAAGATTGTTTAGTAAAGTGTATATCTTGTTAGATAGCGCAAGCTCAGCCGTCTAGCGAGAGTGTTAATAGTGTGTTGCTGTATCATAGTGCATGGTACCATAACCCTGTATATTTACTGACACTGTATATAAGTACTAATCATTGTCGTCTATTGCATGTTTAACACCATAACCACTAATAATTGTATTGTGACCTTAAATTGTGCTTTGACCTATGCTAACCGTACTGTAACCACTATTTGTAAAAGACGATGTTACTGGGGTGTGTTATAGACGGGTAATTCATATATAGAGAATTATAGCGTGGGTGACTGTATAGTTTCGCCAAAGGGCATAATATTGATTATTTAGTGACTGGTGTAACAGCTGTGTATGCACGGGAATTCCCTGAGTGTTTATTGTGTTATTGTGTACGTTTCACTTGGTAACCGTACCACGTGGTGCTGTTGCCAGAGGAAACGGGTGTGACTGTTGAATAGAACGCGTGCATAGTATTCGTTGTCAACGACGTTCCATTGATAAGTATGGGCGCGTCGGAGTCAACGATTCCGGATCCCTTAGGTTGTATGGTGAAGCATTTTAAAAAGGGATTCAAAACATGTGATTTTGGGGTTAAAATGTCTCCTGTACGTTTGGTCACTTTGTGCACTAGGGAGTGGCCTACTTTGGTTGCGGCATGGCCGCCACGTGGCAGTTTGGATCCAACTCTGGTACAGCGCGTACACGTGGCTGTATCGGGTAGGCCTGAACTTTACGGTTTCCTTATATTGATTGTTGGAGACAGGCCGTAAATGACTCGCCAAAATGGATTCAGATATGCCACGAGGAGCAATGTCGCCTCATGGTGGCCAGGACTTGTTTGTCCACTAGGACTGTGGTTAGGCCCATTTTGGACACGCCCCCTGAGTCCGAGATCCCTTTGCCGCCCCCTTACTTTCCTTTAAGAGGAAGTGACGCGAATGCAGGAAGTTCTGCACCCCTTCCCCCATTGCCCCCATCCACTTCCGCTTCCTCCTCTAGTACAGAATCCCCCCCCTCTCGTACTAAATCTCCCCTTCCGGAACCAGGACCAACCCCCATTAGATCTGAATATCCTGATTTGGCGCCATTTCAAACTTCCGGTCAAGCTTCTTCTAGCTCGGCTCGAAGTGTTCTATTTACCAACTTTTCCCAAAATCAAGCTCCCACATCCTTATGCTCTATTACCCCCCGACCGGAACCTCTAACTGACGCCCCTCCACGTAGCCCTATACTAACCCGACAACTGACCGGTACCCAACAATTAAAACATTATCAGATGCCTCTTCGTCTGAATCCTGGGTCAGCCTATATCGATGCCGCAGGTCAAATGGCACATGCTGACCCAGTCTTCGTATATGTCCCGTTCACGACTACCGATCTCTGGAATTGGAAGACCCACAACTCCTCGTACACTGAGAAACCACAAGCTATGACCGATCTGTTCACCTCGATAGTTCAGACACATAACCCGACATGGGCTGATTGCCAGCAGTTATTAATGACTTTGTTTAATAATGAGGAAAGGACAAGGATTAATCAAGCGGCCATTAAAGCGCTAGAGGATAGAGCCCGTGCTTTGAATCAAGCCAATCCGGCAGCATGGGCCGCAACACATTACCCTAACACCGATCCCGACTGGAATGTAAATGGCGCAGATATGGTTCAACTCAGAGCCTATAGAGACGCTATAATTGCTGGCATGAAAGCCGGAGGGAAGAAAGCTATCAATATGTCGAAGACAGTTGAGGTGATTCAGAAAAGTGATGAAGCGCCCAGTGTCTTTTATGACCGATTATTGGAGGCATACCGCTTGTATACCCCCTTTAATCCGGAAGACGCTGATAACTCCCGAATGGTGAACTCCGCCTTTGTCAGCCAAGCTTACGGAGATATTAAGCGCAAGCTACAGAAATTAGAAGGGTTTGCAGGTATGTCTATCACCCAACTAATGGAGGTAGCGAATAAAGTATACATGAATAGGGAAACAGAAAGTAAGAAAGAGGAAGAGCGCAAGATGCGTAGAAAGGCAGATATGCTAGCGGTAGCGATCGCAGGCGTAGATAGACGGGGCCCAGATAGAGGCGATAGTAAGTGGAATGAGGAACCTCTGAGTAGAAATCAGTGCGCATACTGTAGGGAAGAAGGGCATTGGAGAAGTGAGTGTTCGCGAAGAGAACAGTATGAGAGAGACAGACCCAGGGCAGGTTATGGAAACTTTAGAGGCAGAGCGAGAGGTAGAGGAGGCCCCGGAGGGAGTAATGGTAATAGAGGGAGCAATGGGAACAGAGGAAGTGTTAGGGAAGATAGGTATTTTCCAGCAGCGCAAAGGTCCCGCGATAGAGAAGGTAGGGACTTTGTGGGATTGGCTGACACGGTCATGGAGGACTATTGATACCGACCGGGCTCCATCCCCCTTGGTCGAGCGGAGCCTATGGTCGATGTATCAATAGGGGGAAAAAGGAGTGCGTTCATGATCGACACTGGTGCTGAACATTCGGTGGTGACTAATCTAGTTGCTCCTCCATCTGGAAGAACTATTACTGTAATAGGAGCAACTGGGAGAAGTGCTGAAAAAACGGTTCTTAAAAGTCGACTCTGTACATTGGGAGGCCACATAGTAAAACATCAATTCCTTTATATGCCTGAATGTCCAGTCCAATTGCTGGGACGTGATATGCTATCCAAATTACAAGCGCAGATTACGTTCCTACCAAATGGAACAACATCCCTAAAGTTTAATGGACCTTCAGGTATTATGACATTATCCGTACCAAAGGAAGAAGAGTGGCGACTTTATACAGCGTTGACTAGCCAAAACCCTAGGAGTGATGAATCCTTATTCAACATACCAGGAGTTTGGGCAGAGAACAACCCACCAGGACTGGCCCGCAATATTCCACCTATTAAAATCGAACTAAAACTTGGGGTTTATCCAGTGAGCCTAAGACAATATCACATCCCACAGAAGGCTAAGAAGAACATCCAATCCTATCTGGATAAGTTCATACGGTATGGTATCTTAAAATTCTGTACTTCCCCCTGGAACACCCCATTGCTGCCTGTTCAAAAGCCCAGTACAGATGAGTATCGACCTGTGCAGGACTTGAGAGCAGTCAATGATGCGGTTGTTAGTATACATCCAGTTGTGCCCAATCCATATAACCTGCTTGCTTTAATTCCGGGCGGGGCTACTTATTTTACAGTCTTAGATCTCAAAGATGCCTTCTTTTGCCTCCGAATTGCCGCATAAAGCCAATGTATCTTCGCTTTCCAATGGGAAAACGCTGTAACGGGCTCAAAACGCCAAATGACTTGGACAAGACTGCCCCAAGGGTTTAAAAATTCACCTACCCTATTTGTTTCAGCTCTAAGTCAAGATCTACTGGATTTCGAGTCTATCCCAGGAGAGTGTGTATTGTTACAATATGTAGATGACTTGTTGATAGCAGCAGTTACAAAGGAAATATGTCAGCAAGCAACGCACGATCTACTACACATTCTTTGGAAGGCAGGATACAAGGTGTCCAGAAAGAAGGCTCAGTTGTGTTTGCCAACTGTCAAATATCTGGGATTCCATATCTCTGAAGGTCAAAGAATTATGGGGCCAGAGAGAAAAGAAGCTGTGTGCCAAATACCGATACCCAAGAATAGAAGACAAGTGCGAGAATTCTTGGGGGCAGCAGGCTTCTGTAGGATATGGATTCCCAGCTACGCGATACTGGCAAAACCTCTGTATGCAGCTATTAAAGGTACTGAGCACGACCCCTTCTTATGGACTCAGGAACAGCAAACGGCATTTGAAGATGTGAAGAAGGCTTTGATGAGTGCCCCAGCATTAGGTCTACCTGATCACACACGGCCATTCTACCTGTACGTACATGAGCAAAGAAGAATGGCTGTGGGAGTATTGACACAGTACTTGGGATCATGGCAAAGACCTGTTGCCTACATGTCTAAGCAATTGGATGCAGTGGCCAGCGGACTTCCACCTTGTCTAAGAGCCGTAGCTGCAGCCACCCTGCTCGAAGCTGAAGCCGATAAACTCACTCTGGGTCAAGAACTTTATGTACGAGTCCCACATGCAGTACAGACGTTGTTGGATTACAAAGTAAATCATTGGTTTAGTAACAGCCGTATGACCAAGTATCAAGCAATGTTGTATGAAAACCCAGGAGTGCATTTAGAGACTGTAAACACCTTAAATCCAGCTACCCTTTTGCCACAACCTACTGAAAGTCAACATGATTGTTTGGAAGTGATGGATGAAGTATTTTCAAGTAGACCAGATCTTCGTGATTTTCCCATCCAGAACCCCGATGTTCAATATTACACCGACGGCAGTAGTTATGTGAAAGAAGGGATCCGCTATGCAGGATATGCAGTAACAACGATAGACAAGGTGATAGAAGCTCGGCCACTGGCAAAAGGAACATCAGCACAAAAGGCAGAATTAATAGCACTGACACGAGCGTTACAATTGGCTGAAGGTTTAAGAGTGAACATCTACACGGACTCCAAGTATGCGTTTTTAACCACTCATGCCCACGGAGCTTTGTATAAAGAAAGAGGACTATTGAATTCAGAAGGCAAAGAAATCAAGTACGCAGCTGAAATCCTACAACTATTGGAAGCAGTGTGGGAGCCGAAAGAAGTCGGTATTATTCATTGTCCAGCGCATCTGAGAGGAGATGGTGATGTAACCAAAGGAAATCGGATGGCAGATAGTGCAGCTAAGCGTGCTGCTGAATCGGGAAGACAGGAGTATGTGGGGCATATAGCTGCTCTTATACCAACTCCACTGTCTCAATGGACTCCAGTTTATACAGCTCAAGAAGAGGAGTGGTTAAAGACTGAACCTGGAAAGTATTTGGAGAACAAATGGTATCAGTTAGAAGATGGAAGAATAGTCATTCCAGCATCACTAGCGGTAGAAATTGTCCAGAACTATCACAACGGGACACATTCTGGGAGAGATAGCACAGAAGAATCTCTCAGAAAACATTTCTACATACCAAGATTGTCCAACTTGACTCAGGCCATTGTACGAAGATGTGTAACGTGTGCTAAAATAATGCAAGACAAGGACCAGTAAAGCCACCAGGAGTCCAGTTTATGGGGGGACTCCCCATGTCCAATTTACAAATTGACTATACTGTAGCCCCATGTAGCCAAAGCACAGCTTAAGCGGAACAGGGCCTTGACAGGGGTTAGGAGGCGGGCCCAGGAGGAACAGACAGGACAGGTGGGTTATGGGATATGTGGGATTGGCTATTTAAGGGAGGAGCCATTTTGTGAGGTTCACTTCTAATTTCCTACCCGGTTTAGTTTGTGTGCATCCCGGTGCTCTCTATACTTGCTGGGTAGGGTTTCCCTCTTTGTCTCCTCTGCAGGGCCATGGATATCGTGGAGAAGCTTCTGGTGGGGATCAGGACAGCGGCGCGGCAACAAGGAGCGGATTGGGTGCAGGCCCAGCTGGGCCCGGTCCTTGCTGCGGCGGCAGGACAGGAGGCCGGAGACTCGCGCCCGGCGAGGGCCAGGAGGCCCCCGAGGCGTTTGAGCCCGGGAGGAGAACCGGAGGTCGGTGGCACGGGAGTGCAGGAGGCAGCTAGTGGAAGTCGCAGCAGGCCCAGGAGCTGCCTGGTCGAGGCTCTGCCTCCCAGTGTGCGGCCGGGGCTTCGGCGTGGTGAGTCGAGACGGGCGGCTGCCCTGGACATCGCTGCGCCAACCCCTAACACGGACGGGGCCGTGCGCGGAGCAGGATCCAAAATGGCGGCCGGACGGCCTGGTGCGGGGCCTGGCGGGGCGGGGTCTCGGCCCAGGAGGGCACCCCCATCGGTCTTGGCAGTGGACTGCAGCATGCGGACTGGGACGGTCCACGACGGGCCCAACGTACAGCAGGCAAGTGCAGGTGCCCCTTCCGGGGGTCCCCTTGGCGTGGTGGGCAGGCGGGGAGTGAGGCCCGATTCCAGGGAGCGGGCGGACGGGGGGGCGGGTAGGCGAGCGGCCCAAGGGGAGCAGGGGTCGGGCGGAGGGCCCCTGGGGGGGGTGCGGGATGCTGCAAAGGGGTCTCGCGGAGTGCAGACTGGGCGGGCTTCCGTGGGGGAGGGTGGGGGGTCCCTCGGTAGTTCGCTTGCGGGGCGGAAGGTAGTGCCTGCGGGTTTGGTGGTTGTTAGGAGGGTGGTAGAGGGTAAGGGGAAAGGAAAGGCTCCGAGGTCCGGTCGGTCGGGGATAGCTGTCTCGGGGAGCGGGGTGTCACCGTCCGCGTCCGTGGAGGGCCCCGGGGGAGGTGTCCCTGGTCTGGGTTCCGTAGGAGCAGGGGTAGGTCGGGCTGCAGCGGGGTTGGGGCGCGGGGCGGGAAGCGGGGAGGGCGGGTCTAGTTCGGAGTCGGGTAGTGCTAGCCCCTCGCCGGTTAGGGCCCCCAGGACACGCAGACGGAGGCCCCGGTGCAGGCGCGCAACGTCAGGGAGTTCGGCAGGGTCCGGGTCCCCCAGGTTGCATCGACGGGGGTTGGCATCCAAAGGCGACGGTAGGAGTCGTAGTCCACGTGGCAGGGCTCTCAGGGCCTTTGGGGCGCGACGGCGGGAGGATACCCGGCGGGAGGCTTTGGCGGTTGGCAGGCGCTCCCCGGTTCGGGACGGGAAGGTGGTGGGGGAACAGTACGCCTTGCCCAGGACTTCTTCTCCTCTTTCCAGGTCCCGGAGTCGCTCCTCATCTGAGTTTTCCAGGCACCGGGTGGGATCCCTGGTTGGCGGGACATCGGCGGATGGCGTTCATCCTGGACGGGCAGTGACGGACTGCGCAGCCCCGGGTATCATCGGATCCAGGGGCTTGGCCGGTGAGTCTACTGAATCGCTACAGTCCAGTGCACTAGTACAAACACTGCAGTCACTACTCCACTCACTGGGGGCGGGGGGTGGCACACAAGGTAGCGTAGGGCAGGTGTGGACGCAAGGGGGAGGTGAGGCGGGGTCCGGTCTAGGGACTCCGGCGGCAGTTGCGGGCGGGGAAGCGGTGTCGGCTTCCAGCGCGGGTGAGGCGGGAAGCGAACGGGCGGAGTTGACGGGTGGGGTGACGGAAGCGGCGAGGCAACATGCGTATGTGTCCTTCGCGGGCCCGCTGGGGGTGCACCTCAAGCATGAGGTGAAAGATAAAATCTGGAAGGGGGAATTTTGTGAGATCTTCTCGCTTCTTCCCTTGGAGGACTTTCTTGACCTCAAGGAGGAGGACAAGAAGGACGAAAAGAAAGAGGAGGAGGAGAAACGGCGGAGGTATCGCAAGATACCGAAGTCTTTTGGTAACTGGCTAAGGGCATTCTGTATCCTGGCCAGCGTAATCGGGGAGAAATCGCCGGGCTCCTGCTCGTCCCTGTTTTGCTACTTGGACGGCATATGGGAGGCATACCGCACCTATGGCGGATTGGCATGGTGGCGGTATGATGAGCAGTTCCGGCAGCGGCTGGCGGCGAATCCGGGCATGCGGTGGGACCAGATGGACCTACCTCTCTGGATGAAGCTCATGATGGCGCAGAAGGCGCAGCCCTTTCAGCACGCGGCTGGCGCTAAGGGTCAGTCCTCCTCGTCGGCCGCCTCGCAGAAGGGCTTATGCTGGCTCTTTAATGAGGGCCAGTGCAAGTGGGGCGCAGCCTGCCGCTTCAAGCACGAGTGCTCGGGCTGCGGTGGGGCTCATGGGCTCCAGCGTTGTTTCAAGAAAGGAAAGTCCGGGGGGACGGGAGCCTCTGCCGCGGTTGGCGGCGGAGGGTCTCCCACTACCTCGGGGGCTAACACCAGTGAAACTAGACGCGATGGAGCCCTGGCTAAACCGCTACGGTAACAGGGCAGACGCGGAGCTGCTTAGGGCGGGGTTTGGGCAAGGGTTTGTCATTCCTTTTCGGGAGAGGGGTGGCACTGCGTGCCCTCATAATCTCAAGTCAGTGGTGGAGTTTCCAGAGGTGGTTCGGGAGAAGCTGGACAAGGAGGTGCGGTTGGGTAGGATGGCGGGGCCTTTCTTGGCCCCGCCGCTGGAGGGCCTTCGGGTCTCTCCCCTCGGAGTGGTCCCCAAGAAAGAAACAGGGAAGTTTCGGCTCATTCACCATCTTTCCTATCCTAAAGGGGAGTCGGTGAACGACGACATTGACAGGGACCTATGCTCGGTCTCTTACGCATCATTTGACCAGGCGGTCGAGCTGGTGAAGAGAGCCGGGCGTGGTGCGTTGATGGCCAAGGTGGATATCGAGGCTGCTTTTAGGTTGCTTCCGGTGCACCCGGCGTGTCACCACCTGTTAGGGTGCTTCTTTGAAGGGGGCTACTTTGTGGATTTGTGCCTTCCCATGGGGTGTTCCATCTCGTGCTCTTACTTTGAGAAGTTTAGTTCATTTCTCGAGTGGGTGGTGCGGACGGAAGCGGGAGATAAAGCGGTGGTGCACTATCTGGATGATTTCCTGTGTGTGGGGCCGGCCGGATCTCCCGCGTGCCAGCACTTGTTAGGTACTATTCAATGGGTGGCGGGCTGCTTTGGGGTGCCGCTGGCGGCGGATAAAACTGAGGGCCCGACTGAGTGCCTTAGTTTCCTGGGTCTGGAGATAGATTCAGTGCGGGGGGAATGTCGGCTGCCGCTGGCAAAGCTGGAAGGTTTGCGCGGCGTGGTGGCAGAGGTGCGTCGGGCATGGAAGGTGACCCTGCGCCGACTGCAGTCACTGGTCGGTATGCTCAATTTCGCCTGTAGGGTGATACCCATGGGTAGGGTGTTTAGCCGCAGCTTATCGGCGGCTACCGCGGGGATTAGGTCCCCTCACCATTTCATCCGGGTATCTTCGTCCATGCGGGCGGACTTGGGGGTGTGGGATACCTTCCTCAGGGACTTTAACGGGACGGTGTTCTTTCAGCAAGGGGGCGTGTCAACAGCTGAGCTGGAGCTGTACACCGACGCGTCGGGTAGCGTGGGTTTTGTGGCCTACTTCAGCGGGAGCTGGTGTGCAGAAAAGTGGCCGGAGGCCTGGGGGCAGAGCCCCCTCATGCGTAACCTGGCGTTTCTGGAGCTGTTCCCACTGGTGGTGGCGTTGGCGCTGTGGGGGGACCGGTTGAGGGACAGGAAGGTAGTTTTCTTCTCGGACAACATGTCCGTGGTGCACGCAGTTAATAATCAGTCTGCAGCATCGAGGCCGGTGGTGACTCTGCTGCGTCGCTTTGTTTTGTTGTGCATGTCCCTGAATGTGGTCTTTCGCGCGCGCCATGTGCCTGGGTACTTGAACGAGGTGGCTGACGCTCTGTCTCGTTTTCAGTGGTCCCGGTTTCGAACGATGGCCCCGGAGGCCCAGGACAGGGGTCAGCCGTGCCCGATCGAGATGTGGCAGCTAGGAGCATCCTGCTTGGCGGACTCGTGAAGGCTTCGCTGGCACCGGCCACATGGGCCGCATACAGTAAGGTCTGGAGTTCATGGGAACGTTCCTGGGGCGGGCTGGGCCGAGGGGTACGAGGGGAGCCGCCTCTGGATGCCTTCTTGTGGTTTACCTTTCAATTACTGGCGGGGGGCGCCTCCCCGGCGGTGATTGACAGGAACATGGCTGCAATGGCGTTCTGGTTCAAGCTCCATGGGGGAGCGGACCTTACCAAGGCGTTTATTGTCCGGCAAGCACTCAAAGGGTATCGGAGGGCTCGGAGGGCCCCCGACACTAGGCGCCCGGTGTCGGTGCATGTGCTGGAAGGGCTTGTTCAGGCGCTGCCCACCATTTGTTTCAATGCATTTGAGGTGTCGCTATTCCGTGTGGCATTTCTTTTGGCTTTCTTTGGGGCGTTCCGCGTCGGGGAGTTGGTGAGCAACACCCGGGCGGCCGCGGGGGGCCTACAGGTGTCCGGGGTACGTATACTGGATGGGAAGCTGGTGGTGCACTTGGCTAGGTCCAAGACGGATGTGGAAGGTAAGGGCCGGGACGTTACGCTGGGGGCCCTGCCGGGCTCGGCACTGTGCCCAGTAGCTGCGGTGTCGGAGTATTTGGATCAGAGGCCCGCGGTTGGCGGGTCCCTGTTGGTCCACGCGGATGGCTCGTCGCTCTCTCGCTTCCAATTTGAGAAAGTTTTCAGTCTGGGTCTGGGTCGGATGGGATTGGATGCCGGCACATACGGTACCCACTCCTTTCGTATTGGGGCGGCCACGGAGGCCACACGTCTAGGTTTGGGGGATGAGGTAGTCAAGCGGATTGGGAGATGGGAATCTGTTAGGTTCCGCTCATATGTACGCTTGGGTTTGTTGGAACACTAAGGGGCATTGGGGCGGCCTGGGGGGTACGGGTGGTTTTTATCCTGTGTTTTCTTTCTTCCCCAGGCCGGGTCGCTTGGATCGTGGGTCATTCCTTCATTTTCTGGGCTGGACGGAGGGCTGCAGCTCGAGCTCAAGGCCAGCAGCTGGGCTTTCCGGAAGACCAGCTCGTAGTGCGCTGGTGGGGGTATCAGGGCTTCTGCAGGGGGGACGTCTGCAGGGCAATATTTGGTATGGTCGCAGGCGGGGCGCGGCCGGATATGCTAGTTTTACATGCAGGCGGTAATGACCTGGGCCTCACCCCGCAGCGGAGGCTGGTAAAATGGATGAAGCAGGATCTTAACCGGTTGGTTGATCTGCTTCCCGGGGTGATGCTGGTATGGTCTGAGATTGTTCCGAGGCGGCGGTGGCGTTACGCCCGGGACCCGGTAGCCATTGATAGATGCAGGGGTAAGGTGAACAGCCTGATGGCGAGTTTTGTCAGGAAACTAGGGGGGAGTGGTGGTAAGGCACCAGGAACTGGAGGAGGGGTTGGATGGGTATTACCGCTCGGACGGTGTACACCTTTCGGCAGTGGGTTACGACCTGCTGAACTTGGGTCTGCAGGAAGGGATGCAGAGGGCGTTCCTTCTTCGGGGTGGCGGAGCTCAGACAGCTTAAGGGGTCAAGGTCTGAGCTTATGGCGGGATAGGGAGCTGAGAGAGAGGACATAGGCTCCCTATGAGGAACGTGAGGAACATGGAAAAAATTGGAATTATGGTCAATGGTGGTTTCGAGTCCTGGAGGTGGCTCAGAACCTGGTGGGGCAGGGGTATCCGGGTATACCCCTGCCATGGTTACTTATGGTTGGCACTTGTTCGGTTCAAGTTGGCGAGGTTGGAAAATGTCGTTATATATTTGTATTTGTTATGTTGGGGGTCATTGCCCTCTATTAAAAAGAAGGATACGGATGAGAGGGGCGGAAGGTGGGGGCAATGACCCATGTTTATATGTTAACTTATTTAAAGCAATATTATCGTTATATATTATATAAATTATTTAATAAAGCTGTGGACAAATTTTCCCATATACCAGGTGTCAGTGTGTTATTGGGTTATGTATGTGGGGGGTTTTTGTCCAAGGTTCCGCCAGCCCATATGGCGACTATACACCGGTCATGTAGCCCCATGTAGCCAAAGCACAGCTTAAGCGGAACAGGGCCTTGACAGGGGTTAGGAGGCGGGCCCAGGAGGAACAGACAGGACAGGTGGGTTATGGGATATGTGGGATTGGCTATTTAAGGGAGGAGCCATTTTGTGAGGTTCACTTCTAATTTCCTACCCGGTTTAGTTTGTCCCGCCCACCCTCCCTATATATTTATGTTTAGATAAGAGTTTCCCGTTTTTTCACAGCGGCGGGATAGGGAGCTGAGAGAGAGGACATAGGCTCCCTATGAGGAACGTGAGGAACATGGAAAAAATTGGAATTATGGTCAATGGTGGTTTCGAGTCCTGGAGGTGGCTCAGAACCTGGTGGGGCAGGGGTATCCGGGTATACCCCTGCCATGGTTACTTATGGTTGGCACTTGTTCGGTTCAAGTTGGCGAGGTTGGAAAATGTCGTTATATATTTGTATTTGTTATGTTGGGGGTCATTGCCCTCTATTAAAAAGAAGGATACGGATGAGAGGGGCGGAAGGTGGGGGCAATGACCCATGTTTATATGTTAACTTATTTAAAGCAATATTATCGTTATATATTATATAAATTATTTAATAAAGCTGTGGACAAATTTTCCCATATACCAGGTGTCAGTGTGTTATTGGGTTAGGTATGTGGGGGGTTTTTGTCCAAGGTTCCGCCAGCCCATATGGCGACTATACACCGGTCAAGTGATGCCTAAATCGGGTGGACATCGTTACCTGCTGGTAGTTGTGTGCACCTATTCAGGCTGGGTAGAAGCATGTCCTACTCGTACAGAGAAAGAAGGAGAAGTTGTGAGATTCCTGCTACGAGAAATAATACCCCGATATGGACTACCCTGCTCTATAGGATCGGACAATGGTCCAGCTTTTGTTCATCAGTGCCTACAACAACTGACTCATATGCTTGGTATAAAGTGGAGGCTTCATACGGCATATAGACCCCAAAGTTCTGGTAAGGTAGAGAGAACTATTAAGAATCAGTTGGCTAAAATGTGTCAGGAAACACAACTTAAGTGGAACGTTCTCTTGCCCATAGCTCTATTGCGAATCCGCAGTACACCTACCAGAAGAATGGGCCTCTCTCCTTTTGAAATCATGTATGGGCGACCACCTCCCGTACTTGGTAACTTAAGGGGGGATTTGAGTCATTTGGGAGAAGGAATTACCCGGCAGCAGGTTGTAGAGTTGGGTAAGACTATGGAGGAGGTACAGAAATGGGTACAAGATAGATTACCTGTGAATATTTATCCCCCAGTTCATAGTTACCACCCAGGAGACCAAGTGTGGATTAAAGAGTGGAATAATGTACCGTTAGGGCCCAAGTGGAGAGGTCCTTATGTTGTTCTTTTGTCTACCCCTACAGCGATAAAAGTAGCCGAAGTGACTCCGTGGATACATCACTCCAGGGTTAAACCAGCAGCAGTCGATTCTTGGCAAGTTACAGCAGATCCAGAGAATCCCTGCAAGATCCGGTTAAAACGCACGACTCAGTCGGAGTGACGAGGAACCTTGTGGATTACAAATTTTATTGTTTCAGAGATTTGGTAAGTGAGTGGGAAGGCCATAATAAAGCCTGTCCACCCACCAACGAGTGATAAGTCAGGAAAGTCTCGAAGGGACCCCTGTGAAGACGAGCAGAACTCCATTCCCTGCAGCCCTTACATCCTGGAAGCTGAGGTGCCTTCGCACGGACGAAGACTGAGGATGACGACGAAAGATGTGCTTATAATAATGTTTATTTATGTGTATTTTTATATTCAGGAAGGTAGAGGTACCGACACTCCTAGCTGTGAGGTATGCATTAAGACTACAAGAACAGGTAACCATATATCCCAGACCCTAATTTGGCATTCGCAATATGAATGTAAAGGAGATGTATCAAGATGTAGATACTTAAATATAGAATATAGTGTGTGCCATTTAGGAGTAGGAGAACCTAAATGCTTCAGTCCAGAGTATCAACCCCGTACAATTTGGTTGACTCTCAGGAATGGAGATCCTCAGGGGACCCTAATTAACAAGACAGTATTAGAATCCGTATATTCTTCAGGTGTTCTGCTATTTGATGCGTGTAAGGCGATATCAAGTGGTAGAAAGCCGTGGAATATATGTGGGGATCTTAGATGGGAGAGAACGTATGGGTCTAACGATAAATATATTTGTCCCAGTAGTAAAAATAAGTATGTGAGTCCTAGATGCCCAAATAGAGATTATAACTTTTGCCCATATTGGTCTTGTGTGGGGTGGGCAACTTGGGGACAGACAGCAAACAAGGACATGATTGTGACTAAGTTGCCTACTAGTTCATACTGTAAGTCTATGGAATGCAATCCAATCCATATACTTATAAATAACCCCGACAAGTTCTTAGATAAATATGGTAATTTATTTGGGTTTCAAATATATGGGACGGGTTTAGATCCTGGGACAATATTGTTTATAGGGATAGAGACTGATACGGTAACCTCCCAAACTCATCAAGTATACCACTCCTTTTATGAAGAGATGAGCATAGATAATAAGATCCCCCATAATGCTAAAAACCTGTTCATAGATTTAGCCGAAAGTATTGCCGGTAGTCTTAATGTTACCAACTGCTATGTGTGTGGAGGTACTAACATGGGAGACCAATGGCCTTGGGAAGCAAAGGAGGTAATGTCCGGTTCTGAGGCAGTTGACCAATTAATATCTACACAAGCCGATTATCATATGAGTGTTAGAGGTAAATCTGAGTGGAGATTAAAGACCTCCATCATAGGTTATGTTTGCATAGCGAGGAAAGGAATGATGTATAATACTTCTGTAGGAGAATTAACTTGTCTAGGGCAAAAAGCTTATGATGATGATACAAAGAATACAACTTGGTGGTCGGCTTCAAATGTCTCAGAACCATCTAACCCGTTTGCTAGATACACCAATTTAAAGGATGTGTGGTTTGATTTATCCATCACATCTAACTGGAGAGCCCCAGCAAATTTGTACTGGATCTGTGGTAAGAAAGCCTATTCGGAGTTGCCACAGGACTGGGAAGGGGCATGTGTGTTGGGTATGCTCAAACCATCCTTCTTCTTGTTACCTATTGAAACAGGTGAGACTTTAGGTGTTTAGTGTTTAGACTTTAGTGTATGATGTGAATCATAGGAAGAAAAGGGGACCCATAGAGATAGGCGCCTGGGAAGATAATGAATGGCCTCCCCAGCGTATTATAGATTATTATGGGCCAGCCACGTGGGCAGAGGATGGTACCTTTGGTTATAGAACCCCTATTTATATGCTCAACCGTATTATAAGATTACAGGCAGGGGTGAGATCATTACTAACGAAACATCACAAGCGCTCAATCTTCTAGCGAAGCATAATACCAGGATGAGGACAGCAGTATACCAAAATAGATTAGCGTTGGATTACCTTTTGGCAGTAGAGGGAGGTGTATGTGGGAAGTTTAACCTGAGCAATTGCTGTCTTCAAATAGATGACGAAGGGAAAGCAATAGCTGAGCTTACTAGCCATATGGTTAAACTAGCGCATGTGCCTACTCAGGTATGGAAAGGGTACAATCCAAGTAGCTGGTTTGGTAGCTGGTATGAGTGGTTTGGAGGGCTCAAGGCAGTGGTAGGTGGAGTCCGACTGATTTTAATGTTGTGTCTACTCCTGCCGTGCCTTATACCCTTAGTAGTTAGGTCTGTGCAAAGCCTGATAGAAAATATAGCAGAGAGGAAGGCTGTAGCACAGATAATGGCAATTTATAAATATAAGGCTCTAGATCAGGGAGAACCAATGCAGGAAGATGAGTGTTGAAGATTCACATCATAAGATAAGTCTGGTTTGGTTCAAGGTAACTTGCGGTGTATGCAAACCAAGGTTAAGTGATGCCTCAAGTAATTGTGAAATATCAAGAGGCATCAAAGGGGGGAATGTGGTGGAATCTCGGTAAAAATAAATTTAGTAGGCCGAGATTACCACGTGGCATGTGTACGTGCATATGCTGACGTATCGATCAGTTGGTTGCACGAGGCAAGATACGATCAGTAGTGTACGGAGCATGTGCAAGAATACAGGATATAGTATTCCCCTCCTCCATTGTGCTGGACAAGCCATGCGGTCAAGCAGGAAGTTAATTCTTATTTTTATTGAATGGTCAAGAGAATATGCGGGTGGAGCTTAATATGGGAGGAGTTATGTGCCTATATAAGGAGCCTGCACTATTGTCCGGGGCTCAGAACTTGCTGTATTTTGGTGACATTAGTCCCTCTGAGTCCCGATCGGTGATCCAATAAAGAATCTCTTCCTTCCTGAAGAAACCTGTGCCCATCTCTCTGTGCTTTGCTTCCGTCAGTTTCTCCGGTATCAGTATTGCATGAAAATAAAAATATCATATATGTCTATATTTATTGTCATCTTCCTGGTTCTTAAACAGTTTGACTACTTACCCTGGGAGGACACTACGGAACTACTGGCACCATAACCACTACAACGTAATGTAGTGGTTATTGTGCCTGGATTGTTTCTTTAAATAATCTACCAGTGCCACTCCCAAGATTAGGGGCCCAGTATATGCCACAGCACTGTATATAGATACAACCTAAAAATTATTTGGACTTGGGGTGCCTTGGAAAAATATTGAAATAGTAAGGGCGCCTTGAACCAAAAAGGTTTGGGAACCCCTGGTCCAGAGCCTTTCTGATTAACTGTAAGCTTTTTCTACCTCCACTGAATGGCAACTCCAGGTATCTACTACCTACCTCTAGCCTACACTACTTGCATTGGAAAGCTATACCAGGTATCTACTAGTTTTCTATATCAAGATAAGCCATCAGTGCTTTCACTGGAAGTCTATTCCAGGTATCTACTACCCTTTCTATATCACTGTTACTGCTCCCACTGGAAGGCTATTCCAGGTATCTACTACCCTTTCTATATCACTGTTACTGCTCCCACTGGAAGGCTATTCCAGGTATCTACTACCCTTTCTATTTCACTGTTACTGCTCCCACTGAAAGGCTATTCCAGGTATCTACTACCCTTTCTATATCACTGTTACTGCTCTCACTGGAAGGCTATTCCAGGTATCTGCTACCCTTTCTATATCACTGTTACTGCTCCCACTGGAAGGCTATTCCAGGTATCTACTACCCTTTCTATATCACTGTTACTGCTCCCACTGGAAGGCTGTTCCAGGTATCTACTACCCTTTCTATATCACTGTTACTGCTCCCACTGGAAGGCTATTCCAGGTATATACTACCCTTTATATATCACTGTCACTGCTCCCACTGGAAGGCTATTCCAGGTATCTACTACCCTTTCTATATCACTGTCACTGCTCCCACTGGAAGGCTATTTCAAGTATCTACTACCCTTTCTATATCACTGTTACTGCTCCCACTGGGAGGCTATTCCAGGTATCTACTACCCTTTCTATATCACTGTTACTGCTCCCACTGGAAGGCTATTCCAGGTATCTACTGCCCTTTCTATATCACTGTTACTGCTCCCACTGGAAGGCTATTCCAGGTATCTACTACCCTTTCTATATCACTGTTACTACTCCCACTGGAAGGCTATTCCAGGTATATACTACCCTTTCTATTATTATTAGAATTATCTCCCTTTATACAGCGCCAACAGATTCCGTAGCGCTTTAACAATATTATTAGAGGGGGGAACGAGGGAGGAACTGGAGAAACAGGTCTTCAACAACAAATAACTTTTCCAGCAAACTCGTGATAAGTAAACAAGCCTTTTGTAAAGCAGCCCAAGTTTATTTAACACCAACCTGGGGCTCACCCAGTAACCTCATTCAATTTCCTTCATGTTAAGGGGGGAGATAATGTCCACCATTGCACACAGAGTTCTTTCAATATTAAGAAGATAAACTTGTTTTGTTTGAATCTCTTAATCCTAGTGTCTAACAAGAAATCCCATGGGGCAGCCTTACATTATGGAGATCTCTATCCCAGAGAAACAGGCACACCTAGGATCAAAGAGAAGACAATACTCGTTCTGTCTCCATGGAGGATGATGGTCTTGTCTCTATACAATTACATCAGGACAATCTTGATAAACAGGTAGGCAGCTTCAGGAAGGGTTTTCCTGGATAGGAGACATGTTTCTGGGTTCCCACCCAGAAACATGTCTCCTATTCAGGAAAACCTTTCCTATTCAGGAAATCCCATTGACTTGGTAGAAACCAACACCCCTATATAAGAAGCTTCTGGCTTTCAATATGTCCACTGGTCCTCATTCACCCATCATGGACACCTTGAAAGCCATCTTCCTGCTGACTGCCCTCTGCACAGGGACAGGTAGGATCGGACACTTTGATTTGCTGTCATATTCTGTTTTTGTCCATTCATAGTATTTCCATCAGATTAGCCTGTGTTGATATAATTCCTGGCGATTTCTGTTATGCCGGACTTTCTTGGCCTTTACCTGTAACATTGTATCAGTGGTGTGAGATATTCAGAAAGGTTTTCAGCCTTACCAACTCCATCCACCTTCCTCTCTGCCAGTTTATTTATTTTGTACTAAATCGTAAATAATTGGCGACACTTTATCTTTACTACTTCCACCATCTGAATATTCCAAGTACCACCCTTTCAATATCACTGTTAGAAATTACTGCTCCCACTGGAAGGCTATTCCAGGTATCTACTACCCTTTCTATATCACTGTTACTGCTCCCACTGGAAGGCTATTCCAGGTATCTACTGCCCTTTCTATATCACTGTTACTGCTCCCACTGGAAGGCTATTCTAGGTATCTACTACCCTTTCTATATCACTGTTACTGCTCTCACTTGAAGGCTATTCCAGGTATCTACTGCCCTTTCTATATCACTGTTACTGCTCTCACTTGAAGGCTATTCCAGGTATCTACTACCCTTTCTATATCACTGTTACTGCTCTCACTTGAAGGCTATTCCCGGTATCTACTACCCTTTCTATATCACTGTTACTGCTCTCACTTGAAGGCTATTCCTGGTATCTACTACCCTTTCTATATCACTGTTACTGCTCCCACTGGAAGGCTATTCCAGGTATCTACTACCCTTTCTATATCACTGTTACTGCTCCCACTGGAAGGCTATTCTAGGTATCTACTACCCTTTCTATATCACTGTTACTGCTCTCATTGGAAGGCTATTCCAGGTATCTACTGCCCTTTCTATATCACTGTTACTGCTCTCACTTGAAGGCTATTCCAGGTATCTACTACCCTTTCTATATCACTGTTACTGCTCTCACTTGAAGGCTATTCCCGGTATCTACTACCCTTTCTATATCACTGTTACTGCTCTCACTTGAAGGTTATTCCTGGTATCTACTACCCTTTCTATATCACTGTTACTGCTCCCACTGGAAGGCTATTCCTGGTATCTACTACCCTTTCTATATCACTGTTACTGCTCCCACTGGAAGGCTATTCTAGGTATCTACTACCCTTTCTATATCACTGTTACTGCTCTCATTGGAAGGCTATTCCAGGTATCTACTGCCCTTTCTATATCAATGTTACTGCTCCCACTGGAAGGCTATTCCCGGTATCTACTGCCCTTTCTATATCACTGTTACTGCTCCCCCTGGAAGGCCATTCCAGGTATCTACTGCCCTTTCTATATCACTGTTACTGCTCCCACTGAAAGGCTATTCCAGGTATCTACTGCCCTTTCTATATCACTGTTACTGCTCCCACTGGAAGGCTATTCCAGGTATCTACTACCCTTTCTATATCACTGTTACTGCTCCCACTGGAAGGTTATTCTAGGTATCTACTACCCTTTCTATATCACTGTTACTGCTCCCACTGGAAGGCTATTCCAGGTATCTACTGCCCTTTCTATATCACTGTTACTGCTCCCACTGGGAAGCTATTCCAGGTATCTACTACCCTTTCTATATCACTGTTACTGCTCCCACTGAAAGGCTATTCCAGGTATCTACTGCCCTTTCTATATCACTGTTACTGCTCCCACTGGAAGGCTATTCCAGGTATCTACTACCCTTTCTATATCACTGTTACTGCTCTCACTTGAAGGCTATTCCTGGTATCTACTACCCTTTCTATATCACTGTTACTGCTCTCACTGGAAGGCTATTCCAGGTATCTACTACCCTTTCTATATCACTGTTACTGCTCCCACTGGAAGGCTATTCTAGGTATCTACTACCCTTTCTATATCACTGTTACTGCTCCCACTGGAAGGCTATTCCAGGTATCTACTACCCTTTCTATATCACTGTTACTCCTCCCACTGGAAGGCTATTCCAGGTATCTACTACCCTTTATATATCACTGTTACTGCTCTCACTTGAAGGCTATTCCAGGTATCTACTACGCTTTCTATATCACTGTTACTGCTCCCACTGGAAGGCTATTCCAGGTATCTACTACCCTTTCTATATCACTGTTACTCCTCCCACTGGAAGGCTATTCCAGGTATCTACTACCCTTTATATAGCTGTTTGCCTTGTTTGCGTCTGGATTAACTCACATTAGGCATTTTTATTTCTAGGCTTTGCATTACAGTGTTACACGTGTACAGGCAAGGCCAGTAACACCAACTGTATGAATGCGACCAACTGCACGGCAGCCAGTACTTACTGCAAGACCTCGGTGGTTTCTGGGGGAATCGGTAAGAGTCAAACATAACATAGACTTTCTTCCTTTCCTTTTCTCCCCTTTCCCTCTCCCAGAGTTAAAGTACTTTGTGTTAATCCCACAGGTAGTCTGTCTGCGGCCACCATTTCCAAATCCTGTGAGTCCGACTGCAAGGCAACCAGTTTGAATGTTCTGATTGTTTCGGGTACCGTGTCATGCTGCAGC
This sequence comes from Pelobates fuscus, assembly GCF_036172605.1. Classification (NCBI taxonomy): domain Eukaryota; kingdom Metazoa; phylum Chordata; class Amphibia; order Anura; family Pelobatidae; genus Pelobates; species Pelobates fuscus. The sequence goes on from NC_086320.1 coordinate 13,355,219, forward strand.
ACTGACCTGTGTAACAAAAGCGGGGCCACCAGCGTGAAGTCCAGCTACGCCATCCTGGCTCTGTGTCTGGGTCTCTTCTTAACGCTCATCAGAAACCCATCTCTGTGATTTACCAGAACCCAAAGATCATTCTACAATATCCAACCACAGCGGACGCCCTAATAATATTACCGGGCCTAACTGAATTCTCCTGTACCCAGAGTTGGGGCGAGATAACAACAAAATATCGGAGGAAAGGCCTGAACTGGTTAAACCTGGACGGAATGTCTAACCTTGTAATCTCAACTCCGACGTACCTGTACAAACCTAAAGACCAGTGAAAGCTAGCTGTACCCTCACGGAAAAAATAATTGGACATTAATAATATTATTTTTATACTTCTATTATTTTTTATTATTTTCTTGGCTGCATAACGTCTCCATAAGTATTACTACCCTGAGATCGGCAAACTGTCTGCAGAATTAACAATTAATATAAAGCAATTTACTATTCTGTTAATACCTTCTTTCTGTGGGTCAATGAGTAACGCAGGGTACCTGCCTGAACTTAGCAGAACTGACAGGGCCGAGTCTTCACTCTCTGTAAATATTGAGGTATTGCATGAAAATAAAAATATCATATATGTCTATATTTATTGTCATCTTCCTGGTATTTCAAAGGACAGACAATGTTTTCAAATACTATAGTGCGCGATATGATAGCACACTGTGAAATATAACTCACAGGGACATGACTGAGTTGTGGGGTCCCTTTTCTTGACCATGAGATTGATATATTGTGTCCCCAGTCCAGCCCACTAATAAAAGAGAGACTTAATTATTTACGGCAACCACAAGTCATCAATTTAATTTGTGAGTGTGACTCACATCAACCTCAGGCAGCCCATAACAAATATGTTCTGATGGTGTGCTAAAAAAGAAGCCAAATTGTGTATGTATGTCTGTTTGGGTGCATGTGTGTGTCTGTCTCTGTGTCTGGGTTTGTAAATATGTGCATGTGTCAATGACATCATTTGGGTATATGTGTCTGTGAGTGCTGGAGATTGTGTTTGTTTAATATCACTGAAGGCGGGTTACCAATATTTGTCATTCCAGCTGCTGTGGGTATTCAGTACACAAAACATAATAAACAAAGAAGGAAATGGGGTGTTTTGGGGAGTAATATAGATAAAAAAAAACAATTTGTCAACCCACTAAGAACATCTTAATCTGGTTTATAGGGTCTGATGTTTTTTTTTTATATGGGGTACATGTGTTAATACTTAGTCAAACAATATTTATTTATTTATACATTACACAAATGCATACAACACTACTTATACAGTAACACACACTACATGCACACATGTAACACAGTAACACACATTACATGCACACATGTAGTTACACCTTCAAACACACGTACAGTACTATCAGACACACATGCTCACTCAGACACAGTGACACACTGATATTACAAAAACACACATACAGTACTATCAGACATACATGCTCACTCACAGACACAGTGACACACTGATATTACACAAACACACGTACAGTACTATCAGACATACATGCTCACTCAGACACAGTGACACACTGATATTACACAAACACACATACAGTATTATCAGACATACATGCTCACTCACAGACACAGTGACACACTGATATTACACAAACACACATACAGTACTATCAGACATACATGCTCACTCACAGACACAGTGACACACTGACACTGATATTACACAAACACACGTACAGTGCTATCAGACATACATGCTCACTCACAGACACAGTGACACACTGATATTACACAAACACACATACAGTACTATCAGACATACATGCTCACTCACAGACACAGTGACACACTGATATTACACAAACACATGTACAGTACTATCAGACATACATGCTCACTCACAGACACAGTGACACACTGATATTACACAAACACACGTACAGTACTATCAGACATACATGCTCACTCAGACACAGTGACACACTGATATTACACAAACACACATACAGTATTATCAGACATACATGCTCACTCACAGACACAGTGACACACTGATATTACACAAACACACATACAGTACTATCAGACATACATGCTCACTCACAGACACAGTGACACACTGACACTGATATTACACAAACACACGTACAGTGCTATCAGACATACATGCTCACTCACAGACACAGTGACACACTGATATTACACAAACACACGTACAGTACTATCAGACATACATGCTCACTCACAGACACAGTGACACACTGATATTACACAAACACACGTACAGTACTATCAGACATACATGCTCACTCACAGATACAGTGACACACTGATATTACACAGACACACATACAGTACTATCAAACAAACATGGTCACTCACAGACACAGTGACACACTGATATTACACAAACACACGTACAGTACTATCAGACATACATGCTCACTCACAGACACAGTGACACACTGATATTACACAAACACACATACAATACTATCAGACATACATGATCACTCACAGACACAGTGACACACTGATATTACACAGACACACGTACAGTACTATCAGACATACATGCTCACTCACTCAGAGACACAGTGACACACTGATATTACACAAACACACAATCATACACACACATTCATTTGCAGTGACACACATACAAATTAGCCTAAAAGTAGTTCTGTAAATCTCCATATGTGCAATAGTGCAGATTATACTGTGTGGCACTGTGTGTAAATTAGTGGTTAGTGCCACGTGTTAGCGTGTGTTAGTGTGTGCATATTCTTCCTGTGTGGCACTGTGTGTAAATTAGTGGTTAGTGCCACGTGTTAGCGTGTGTTAGTGTGTGCATATTCTTCCTGTGTGGCACTGTGTGTAAATTAGTGGATAGTGCCACGTTTTAGCGTGTGTTAGTGTGTGCATATTCTTCCTGTGTGGCACTGTAGGCACATTTTCAGACAAACTGTGTAAGTTAGTGGATATCACTATGAATAAAAAGACGTAGAGGTTGGTTTTCTCGTGCTTTTTATATCCGTTGCAGTTCTGCCAGCACCGGGTATAAAATGGTTTTCTATTCACCATTCATGTTATTAATATAAATACAGCTTTACTTACTTTTAATACACTTACGATAAATTGCATTATTTATATCACAATGAGCTTATCAAATGGACGTGCATTCACCAATAGGCTTTCTTTTGTACATCATCAGTGAAATAAAAAATATAAAAACATAAAAAATACAGCACGTTGGCCATCTTATCCGAATTATAAAAACACTTTGTAATTCATTGCTATTCAATGTTTAGTACATGAGGCCCATGTGTGCTATTTGTATTGGCACGGCTGCACTCTGATCTCTCTGAGTAACTCATTAGTTGGCATGGCTTTTATTTATTCATTGTATATGGCCATTTTTATTATTTTATCGTAGATGGGTTAGGTTGGGATTTTGTTTGGCCATCCTCAGTCAAGACATTACAAATATTTGTAAGGTTTCCAATTTGACCAATTGCTTCATTCCCCCTATTAAAGGTCAGGGAGCAGATTAAGAAATGTGTTTCATTTAAAATGAGGGGTGAATTTTAGGTGAACTTGATTGGTCGCTTGGAGCCCGTTGGTCACCTGGGGGAATGTTTAATTACTTTGCACCAGGGGGACTGGGTATCCCTTGATTGTTTATTTGATAAGCAGGGTAGGGGATTATTTTTTAATAGGACCAGTGGGATAATTGGGTACTTTGAAAAATTCTGAGTATTAGGGTTAAGGTATGCCCAATATAGAAGCCTCGATATAATATTTTTGGATACATCTTTTAAATTATTTTTTAAAATTTGGATAGACATTTAAAAGTATTTCATATTTTGAAAATGATTTTAACATTTTCAAAATTTTATTTTTTTATTATATATATATGATGCTTTTATGATATTTACTTATCTAAAAAATATATCTTTTAAAAGTTTATCCAAAAATATAAAACTGGGGGCATGAAAGGGCTAACGGACTTGGGGACCCCCTAGGCCAGGGCTGAGTACAGAGAACAATCCCAGTGCCCCTACCAGGTATTTTGTTCTCTCTACCCCCCGTGCACATGGGATGGTAGGTGGGTCAGCCTCCAGATCTGCTTAATATTGTGATGCCAAAGACCCCAATCATTTATTCTTTTCATTATGTATTTGTTAAATTCTCAGGAACACGAGGAACACAAGCATAAATAAAAAGAATAAAAAAGTGGTATCCTACTTACAATATCCAGAGCATGACTTGCTCTGGTATGGAGAGCGTTGGTGGTATTATCCCCACCCAGGATATGCAGGATACACCAGTAGCTCAATTAATTGTGAGTGCGCACTTTACCCACTTTACCTAACATTAAATGTTGCTGCTACATATTGCGCTATTTGTGTATATCTTTTCTGTTTTTTTTCAAAATACTTTGAAGTCACAGATGTCATCAGATATATAAGTAAATATACCTCTGTTGTTTGCACTTTTTATTTGAAAGTAGGGCTTAAATATCTGTTTAACCTGTGAGCACTGATCTCTACTGTGGCACAGAAAGGGTTAATCAGACTATATCAAAGATGGACGGTCCCATTTGGGAGAGGATTTTCTCCAGAAAACATTTTTTTCTTTCAAGTATCGATAATCTCCACACCGCTAGTAAAACGGTGATGGTGTTACGATCCACATGGTTTCCTATTGAGTGTTTTTTATTTTATTTATTTCGTACATTTTATTTTTTGGTTTTCTGTCTTAGTCAGCCAGACATCCATGTGCAGATAGATTTTCTCGTCCGATAAACTCTGAGCAAGCTGGGGGCAGAACATGTTCCTTTTAAAACACAACATTCAAACACTACTTTCAAAATTAAAATTGCTTCTACCAAAGAAGCTACGAAGGTTCTAATGGTGTGGTTGTCACTACTTGATAACCTGTATAACCTGACCAGCAATGCACGGTGTTTGTTAAATCCCCGATTGTCAAGTCACAAACAACTGGTCAACATTAGTAACAAGGTAACAGCTAATGGTCGGCCTCTCCCGGCCATTCATTGGTAACGAGGGAGGAACTGGAGAAACAGGTCTTCAACAACAAATAACTTTTCCAGCAAACTCGTGATAAGTAAACAAGCCTTTTGTAAAGCAGCCCAAGTGACTTTTAGCCTAATGGACTGAGGGAAGTAAAATCCCTGTTACTAAAATAAAGTAACCCTGGCACCTCTAACACGAGGTGGCCCTGGTATTCTAACATAGATGGAATTGCGGCAGTGATTTTATGTCAAAGTAGCTCAGCCGAATTGTAACTGGATTCCCTTTACAGAAATCAATGCCTCTAATGTAAAAGCAGTGGGGAGGGATTTAGGGTTGGGATACCATTATAGGGTAAAGAAGGGTAACATTAGGGTGAGTTAAGATCAGGGATCTTTCAGACTCAGTTAGTTAATTAATTATAACCAGTTAAAACTTACAAGAAAATTACGTTTACTAATGTCCATATCTAATCAGTTACATTCTGAGCGAGTTGAAAGCCCCCCATACAGTGGCGTACACATGACCTATGGGGCCCCGGTGCGAAAATTGATCCGTGGGCCCCCCCCGCACGCTTACTCTGCGCAGGCCGGGGCCGCAACAAATGGCGGCGGGCACCTGGTCGCAGGGGTTGCAGGGTTGCGACCCCTGCGACCGCGGTATGTACACCAGTGCATGCAGATGCACACACACTTAAAGGACCACTACAGACACCCAGATCACATCAGCTCAATTAAGTGGTCTGGGTGTCAGGTCCCTCTAGTTTTAACCCTGCAGCTAAAAGCATAGCAGTTTCAGAGAAACTGCTATGTTTCACTGAGGGTTAATCCAGCCTCTAGCGGCTGCGTACATACCGGGTCGCAGGGGCTGCTGGGCCCCCTGGTGGGCCGGGCCCGGTCGCAGCCATGACCCCTGCGAGCCCTGCGACCCTGGTATGTACGCAACTGACCCCATAGAGATACTGATACCGGAGAAACTGACGGAAGCAAAGCACAGAGAGATGGACACAGGTTTCTTCAGGAAGGAAGAGATTCTTTATTGGATCACCGATCGGGACTCAGAGGGACTAATGTCACCAAAATACAGCAAGTTCTGAGCCCCGGACAATAGTGCAGGCTCCTTATATAGGCACATAACTCCTCCCATATTAAGCTCCACCCGCACATTCTCTTGACCAATCAATACAAATAAGAATTAACTTCCTGCTTGACCGCATGGCTTGTCCAGCACAATGGAGGAGGGGAATACTACATCCTGTATTCTTGCACATGCTCCGTACACTACTGATCGTATCTTGCCTCGTGCAACCAACTGATCGATACGTCAGCATATGCACGTACACATGCCACGTGGTAATCTCGGCCTACTAAATTTATTTTTACCGAGATTCCACCACATTCCCCCCTTTGATGCCTCTTGGTATTTCACAATTACTTGAGGCATCATTTAACCTTGGTTTGCATACACCGCAAGTTACCTTGAACCAGACCAGACTTATCTTATGATGTGAATCTTCAACACTCATCTTCCTGCATTGGTTCTCCCTGATCTAGAGCCTTATATTTATAAATTGCCATTATCTGTGCAGCAGCCTTCCTCTCTGCTATATTTTCTATCAGGCTTTGCACAGACCTAACTACTAAGGGTATAAGGCACGGCAGGAGTAGACACAACATTAAAATCAGTAGGACTCCACCTACCACTGCCTTAAGCCCTCCAAACCACTCATACCAGCTACCAAACCAACTACTTGGATTGTACCCTTTCCATACCTGAGTAGGCACATGCGCTAGTTTAACCATATGGCTAGTAAGCTCAGCTATTGCTTGCCCTTCGTCATCTATTTGAAGACAGCAATTGCTCAGGTTAAACTTCCCACATACACCTCCCTCTACTGCCAAAAGGTAATCCAACGCTAATCTATTTTGGTAGACTGCTGTCCTCATCCTGGTATTGTGCTTCGCTAGAAGATTGAGCGCTTGTGATGTCTCGTTAGTAATGATCTCAACCACTGCCTGTAATCTTATAATACGGTTGAGCATATATATAGGGGTTCTATAACCAAAGGTACCATCCTCTGCCCACGTGGCTTGCCCATAGTAATCTATAATACGCTGGGGAGGCCATTCATTATCTTCCCAGGTACCTATCTCTATGGGTCCCCTTTTCTTCCTATGATTCACATCATACACTTTAACACCTAAAGTCTCACCTGTTTCGATAGGTAACAAGAAGAAGGATGGTTTGAGCATACCCAACACACATGCCCCTTCCCAGTCCTGTGGCAACTCCGAATAGGCTTTCTTACCACAGATCCAGTACAAATTTGCTGGGGCTCTCCAGTTAGATGTGGTGGATAAATCAAACCACACATCCTTTAAATTGGCGTATCTAGCAAACGGGTTAGATGGTTCTGAGACATTTGAAGCCGACCACCAAGTTGTATTCTTTGTATCATCATCATAAGCTTTTTGCCCTAGACAAGTTAATTCTCCTACAGAAGTATTATACATCATTCCTTTCCTTGCTATGCAAACATAACCTATGATGGAGGTCTTTAATCTCCACTCAGATTTACCTCTAACACTCATATGATAATCGGCTTGTGTAGATATTAATTGGTCAACTGCCTCAGAACCGGACATTACCTCCTTTGCTTCCCAAGGCCATTGGTCTCCCATGTTAGTACCTCCACACACATAGCAGTTGGTAACATTAAGACTACCGGCAATACTTTCGGCTAAATCTATGAACAGGTTTTTAGCATTATGGGGGATCTTATTATCTATGCTCATCTCTTCATAAAAGGAGTGGTATACTTGATGAGTTTGGGAGGTTACCGTATCAGTCTCTATCCCTATAAACAATATTGTCCCAGGATCTAAACCCGTCCCATATATTTGAAACCCAAATAAATTACCATATTTGTCTAAGAACCTGTCGGGGTTATTTATAAGTATATGGATTGGATTGCATTCCATAGACTTACAATATGGACTGGTAGGCAACTTAGTCACAATCATGTCCTTGTCTGCTGTCTGTCCCCAAGTTGCCCACCCCACACAAGACCAATATGGGCAAAAGTTATAATCTCTATTTGGGCATCTAGGACTCACATATTTATTTTTACTACTGGGACAAATATATTTATCGTTAGACCCATACGTTCTCTCCCATCTAAGATCCCCACATATATTCCACGGCTTTCTACCACTTGATATCGCCTTACACGCATCAAATAGCAGAACACCTGAAGAATATACAGATTCTAATACTGTCTTGTTAATTAGGGTCCCCTGAGGATCTCCATTCCTGAGAGTCAACCAAATTGTACGGGGTTGATACTCTGGACTGAAGCACTTAGGTTCTCCTACTCCTAAATGGCACACACTATATTCTATATTTAAGTATCTACATCTTGATACATCTCCTTTACATTCATATTGCGAATGCCAAATTAGGGTCTGGGATATATGGTTACCTGTTCTTGTAGTCTTAATGCATACCTCACAGCTAGGAGTGTCGGTACCTCTACCTTCCTGAATATAAAAATACACATAAATAAACATTATTATAAGCACATCTTTCGTCGTCATCCTCAGTCTTCGTCCGTGCGAAGGCACCTCAGCTTCCAGGATGTAAGGGCTGCAGGGAATGGAGTTCTGCTCGTCTTCACAGGGGTCCCTTCGAGACTTTCCTGACTTATCTACTCGTTGGTGGGTGGACAGGCTTTATTAAGGCCTTCCCACTCACTTACCAAATCTCTGAAACAATAAAATTTGTAATCCACAAGGTTCCTCGTCACTCCGACTGAGTCGTGCGTTTTAACCGGATCTTGCAGGGATTCTCTGGATCTGTTGTAACTTGCAAAGAATCGACTGCTGCTGGTTTAACCCTGGAGTGATGTATCCACGGAGTCACTTCGGCTACTTTTATCGCTGTAGGGGTAGACAAAAGAACAACATAAGGACCTCTCCACTTGGGCCCTAACGGTACATTATTCCACTCTTTTATCCACACTTGGTCTCCTGGGTGATAACTATGAACTGGGGGATAAATATTCACAGGTAATCTATCTTGTACCCATTTCTGTACCTCCTCCATAGTCTTACCCAACTCTACAACCTGCTGCCGGGTAATTCCTTCTCCCAACTGACTCAAATCCCCCCTTAAGTTACCAAGTACGGGAGGTGGTCGCCCATACATGATTTCAAAAGGAGAGAGGCCCATCCTTCTGGTAGGTGTACTGCGGATTCGCAATAGAGCTATGGGCAAGAGAACGTTCCACTTAAGTTGGGTTTCCTGACACATTTTAGCCAACTGATTCTTAATAGTTCTATTCATTCTCTCTACCTTACCAGAACTCTGGGGTCTATATGCCGTATGAAGCCTCCACTTTATACCAAGCATATGAGTCAGTTGTTGTAGGCACTGATGAACAAAAGCTGGACCATTGTCCGATCCTATAGAGCAGGGTAGTCCATATCGGGGTATTATTTCTCGTAGCAGGAATCTCACAACTTCTCCTGCTTTCTCTGTACGAGTAGGACATGCTTCTACCCAGCCTGAATAGGTACACACAACTACCAGCAGGTAACGATGTCCACCCGATTTAGGCATCACTGTATAGTCAATTTGTAAATCGGACATGGGGAGTCCCCCCATAAACTGGACTCCTGGTGGCTTTAATGGTCCTTCTCTTGCATTATTTTTAGCACACGTTACACATCTTCGTACAATGGCCTGAGTCAAGTTGGACAATCTTGGTATGTAGAAATGTTTTCTGAGAGATTCTTCTGTGCTGTCTCTCCCAGAATGTGTCCCGTTGTGATAGTTTTGGACAATTTCTACCACTAGTGACGCTGGAATGACTATTCTTCCATCTTCTAACTTATACCATTTGTTCTCCAAATACTTTCCAGGTTCAGTCTTTAACCCCTTAAGGACCAAACTTCTGGAATAAAATGGAATCATGACATGTCACACATGTCGTGTGTCCTTAAGGGGTTAACCACTCCTCTTCTTGAGCTGTATAAACTGGAGTCCATAGAGACAGTGGAGTTGGTATAAGAGCAGCTATATGCCCCACATACTCCTGTCTTCCCGATTCAGCGGCACGCTTAGCTGAACTATCTGCCATCCGATTTCCTTTGGTTACATCACCATCTCCTCTCAGATGCGCTCGACAATGAATAATACCGACTTCTTTCGGCTCCCACACTGCTTCCAATAGTTGTAGGATTTCAGCTGCGTACTTGATTTCTTTGCCTTCTGAATTCAATAGTCCTCTTTCTTTATACAAAGCTCCGTGGGCATGAGTGGTTAAAAACGCATACTTGGAGTCCGTGTAGATGTTCACTCTTAAACCTTCAGCCAATTTTAACGCTCGTGTCAGTGCCATCAATTCTGCCTTTTGTGCTGATGTTCCTTTTGCCAGTGGCCGAGCTTCTATCACCTTGTCTATCGTTGTTACTGCATATCCTGCATAGCGGATCCCTTCTTTCACATAACTACTGCCGTCGGTGTTATATTGAACATCGGGGTTCTGGATGGGAAAATCACGAAGATCTGGTCTACTTGAAAATACTTCATCCATTACTTCCAAACAATCATGTTGACTTTCAGTAGGTTGTGGCAAAAGGGTAGCTGGATTTAAGGTGTTTACAGTCTCTAAATGCACTCTTGGGTTTTCACACAACATTGCCTGATACTTAGTCATACGGCTGTTACTAAACCAATGATTTCCTTTGTAATCCAACAACGTCTGTACTGCATGTGGAACTCGTACATAAAGTTCTTGACCCAGAGTGAGTTTATCGGCTTCAGCTACTAGCAGGGCGGCTGCAGCTACGGCTCTTAGACAAGGTGGAAGTCCGCTGGCCACTGCATCCAGTTGCTTAGACATATAGGCAACAGGTCTTTGCCATGATCCCAAGTACTGTGTCAATACTCCCACAGCCATTCTTCTTTGCTCATGTACATACAGGTAGAATGGTCGTGTGTGATCAGGTAGACCTAATGCTGGGGCACTCATCAAAGCCTTCTTCACATCTTCAAATGCCGTTTGCTGTTCCTGAGTCCATAAGAAGGGGTCGTGCTCTGTACCTTTAATAGCTGCATACAGAGGTTTTGCCAGTATCGCGTAGCTGGGAATCCATATCCTACAGAAGCCTGCTGCCCCCAAGAATTCTCACACTTGTCTTCTATTCTTGGGTATCGGTATTTGGCACACAGCTTCTTTTCTCTCTGGCCCCATTATTCTTTGACCTTCAGAGATATGGAATCCCAGATATTTGACAGTTGGCAAACACAACTGAGCCTTCTTTCTGGACACCTTGTATCCTGCCTTCCAGAGAATGTGTAGTAGATCGTGCGTTGCTTGCTGACATATTTCCTTTGTAACTGCTGCTATCAACAAGTCATCTACATATTGTAACAATACACACTCTCCTGGGATAGACTCGAAATCCAATAGATCTTGACTTAGAGCTGAACCAAATAGGGTAGGTGAATTTTTAAACCCTTGGGGCAGTCTTGTCCAAGTCATTTGGCGTTTTGAGCCCGTTACAGCGTTTTCCCATTGGAAAGCGAAGATACATTGGCTTTCTGCGGCAATTCGGAGGCAAAAGAAGGCATCTTTGAGATCTAAGACTGTAAAGTAAGTAGCCCCGCCCGGAATTAAAGCAAGCAGGTTATATGGATTGGGCACAACTGGATGTATACTAACAACCGCATCATTGACTGCTCTCAAGTCCTGCACAGGTCGATACTCATCTGTACCGGGCTTTTGAACAGGCAGCAATGGGGTGTTCCAGGGGGAAGTACAGAATTTTAGGATACCATACCGTATGAACTTATCCAGATAGGATTGGATGTTCTTCTTAGCCTTCTGCGGGATGTGATATTGTCTTAGGCTCACTGGATAAACCCCAAGTTTTAGTTCGATTTTAATAGGTGGAATATTCCGGGCCAGTCCTGGTGGGTTGTTCTCTGCCCAAACTCCTGGTATGTTGAATAAGGATTCATCACTCCTAGGGTTTTGGCTAGTCAACGCTGTATAAAGTCGCCACTCTTCTTCCTTTGGTACGGATAATGTCATAATACCTGAAGGTCCATTAAACTTTAAAGATGTTGTTCCATTTGGGAGGAACGTAATCTGCGCTTGTAATTTAGATAGCATATCACGTCCCAGCAATTGGACTGGACTGGATGTTTTACTACGTGGCCTCCCAATGTACAGAGTCGACTTTTAAGAACCGGTTTTTCAGCACTTCTCCCAGTTGCTCCTATTACAGTAATAGTTCTTCCAGATGGAGGAGCAACTAGATTAGTCACCACCGAGTGTTCAGCACCAGTGTCGATCATGAACGCACTCCTTTTTCCCCCTATTGATACATCGACCATAGGCTCCGCTCGACCAAGGGGGATGGAGCCCGGTCGGTATCAATAGTCCTCCATGACCGTGTCAGCCAATCCTACAAAGTCCCTACCTTCTCTATCGCGGGACCTTTGCGCTGCTGGAAAATACCTATCTTCCCTAACACTTCCTCTGTTCCCATTGCTCCCTCTATTACCATTACTCCCTCCGGGGCCTCCTCTACCTCTCGCTCTGCCTCTAAAGTTTCCGTAACCTGCCCTGGGTCTGTCTCTCTCATACTGTTCTCTTCGCGGACATTCGTTCCTCCAATGCCCTTCTTCCCTACAGTATGCGCACTGATTTCTACTCAGAGGTTCCTCATTCCACTTACTATCGCCTCTATCTGGGCCCCGTCTATCTACGCCTGCGATCGCTACCGCTAGCATATCTGCCTTTCTACGCATCTTGCGCTCTTCCTCTTTCTTACTTTCTGTTTCCCTATTCATGTATACTTTATTCGCTACCTCCATTAGTTGGGTGATAGACATACCTGCAAACCCTTCTAACTTCTGTAGCTTGCGCTTAATATCTCCGTAAGCTTGGCTGACAAAGGCGGAGTTCACCATTCGGGAGTTATCAGCGTCTTCCGGATTAAAGGGGGTATACAAGCGGTATGCCTCCAATAATCGGTCATAAAAGACACTGGGCGCTTCATCACTTTTCTGAATCACCTCAACTGTCTTCGACATATTGATAGCTTTCTTCCCTCCGGCTTTCATGCCAGCAATTATAGCGTCTCTATAGGCTCTGAGTTGAACCATATCTGCGCCATTTACATTCCAGTCGGGATCGGTGTTAGGGTAATGTGTTGCGGCCCATGCTGCCGGATTGGCTTGATTCAAAGCACGGGCTCTATCCTCTAGCACTTTAATGGCCGCTTGATTAATCCTTGTCCTTTCCTCATTATTAAACAAAGTAATCAATAACTGCTGGCAATCAGCCCATGTCGGGTTATGTGTCTGCACTATCGAGGTGAACAGATCAGTCATAGCTTGTGGTTTCTCAGTGTACGAGGAGTTGTGGGTCTTCCAATTCAAGAGATCGGTAGTCGTGAACGGGACATATACGAAGACTGGGTCAGCATGTGCCATTTGACCTGCGGCATCGATATAGGCTGACCCAGGATTCAGACGAAGAGGCATCTGATAATGTTTTAATTGTTGGGTACCGGTCAGTTGTCGGGTTAGTATAGGGCTACATGGAGGGGCGTCAGTTAGAGGTTCCGGTCGGGGGGTAATAAAGCATGAGGATGTGGGAGCTTGGTTTTGGGAAAAGTTAGTGAATAGAACACTTCGAGCCGAGCTAGAAGAAGCTTGACCGGAAGTCTGAAGTGGCGCCAAATCAGGATATTCAGATCTAATTGGGGTTGGTTCTGGTTCCGGAAGGGGAGATTTAGTACGAGAGGGGGTGGATTCTGTACTGGAGGAGGAAGCGGAAGTGGATGGGGGCAATGGGGGAAGGGGTGCAGAACTTCCTGCATTCGCGTCACTTCCTCTTAAAGGAAAGTAAGGGGGCGGCAAAGGGATCTCGGACTCAGGGGGCGTGTCCAAAATGGGCCTAACACCAGTCCTAGTGGACAAACAAGTCCTGGCCACCATGAGGCGACATTGCTCCTCGTGGCATATCTGAATCCATTTTGGCGAGTCGTTTACGGCCTGTCTCCAACAATCAATATAAGGAAACTGCCCGTAAAGTTCAGGCCTACCTGATACAGCCACGTGTACGCGCTGTACCAGAGTTGGATCCAAACTGCCACGTGGCGGCCATGCCGCAACCAAAGTAGGCCACTCCCTAGTGCACAAAGTGACCAAACGTACAGGAGACATTTTAACCCCAAAATCACATGTTTTGAATCCCTTTTTAAAATGCTTCACCATACAACCTAAGGGATCCGGAATCGTTGACTCCGACGCACCCATACTTATCAATGGAGCGTCGTTGACAACGAATACTATGCACGCGTTCTATTCAACAGTCACACCCGTTTCCTCTGGCAACAGCACCACGTGGTACGGTTACCAAGTGAAACGTACACAATAACACAATAAACACTCAGGGAATTCCCGTACACACACAGCTGTTACACCAGTCACTAAATAATCAATATTATGCCCTTTGGCGAAACTATGCAGTCACCCACGCTATAATTCTCTATATATGAATTACCCGTCTATAACATACCCCAGTAACATCGTCTTTTACAAATAGCGGTTACAGTACGGTTAGCATAGGTCAAAGCACAATTTAAGGTCACAATACAATTATTAGTGGTTATGGTGTTAAACATGCAATAGACGACAATGATTAGTACTTATATACAGTATCAGTAAATATACAGGGTTATGGTACCGTGCACTATGATACAGCAACACACTATTAACACTCTCGCTAGACGGCTGAGCTTGCGCTATCTAACAAGATATACACTTTACTAAACAATCTTTAACACATTTACAATCCCAACTAAACTATTGGCCAGTACCTTGAATGGACTACCTAAAACTATATACATCCGTTTTGGTTAGCCACACTGCCCAAGCACCACATATAGCGAGCTAGAGGACCGAATTTACACAGACGCCTCTTAGTCGATTACTATCAAAAATCTAGTGGGTTCCAAATTTACACGCCTTCCCACTTAGCCAAGATAGGTTGAGAGCTAGCGAACCGAATTTACACAGACGCCGCTTAGTCTCCCGGTCCCTCCGACCTAGCGAACAAAAATATACACCCTAGAACGCTAGTCTAGACAAGACACCGGTGTCCGGCTAGGGCTATTTACACCAGAACCCCGCCTGACTAACCAAATCAAACGGTCTTACTAAAGAGCGTTCGATTGAGCGGTGCGCCTTCGCTCCTTCCCTCCGACAGAGGGGGCAGATTCCATACACAGATTTAAACCCCTTTTGGGCCTACCGCACAATCGGTATACCCCTAGTGGGTCTGCCGTCTAAAACAGCAGTTGTCTTACCTCCTCGTTCCTGAACCTGAGTTCACACTCATCGACGGGGACACCCCAGCACTTCTTACGTAGAGGCCGATGATCTCCTGGACAACAGACCAGTGGCGCCGAGACGAAGGGAGGTCCACGCAGAAGTTCAGGGGTGCAGCCGTAGAGAACGTGGGCAAAGATAGACCGTCTCAAGCCTCTGCCTCTCAGCTACCGTTGAACGATGAGCTTCCCGGCCAATGCACCAAATGATACCGGAGAAACTGACGGAAGCAAAGCACAGAGAGATGGACACAGGTTTCTTCAGGAAGGAAGAGATTCTTTATTGGATCACCGATCGGGACTCAGAGGGACTAATGTCACCAAAATACAGCAAGTTCTGAGCCCCGGACAATAGTGCAGGCTCCTCCCATATTAAGCTCCACCCGCACATTCTCTTGACCAATCAATACAAATAAGAATTAACTTCCTGCTTGACCGCATGGCTTGTCCAGCACAATGGAGGAGGGGAATACTACATCCTGTATTCTTGCACATGCTCCGTACACTACTGATCGTATCTTGCCTCGTGCAACCAACTGATCGATACGTCAGCATATGCACGTACACATGCCACGTGGTAATCTCGGCCTACTAAATTTATTTTTACCGAGATTCCACCACAATACATAGAACTTGTAATGAGATTTTGTATTTATTAGACAAACTCATGCAATGGACGGACATGTGCCTTTTGATTTGTGATTCAGAGATCTGTCTGTGGCTCCAAAAAAAAGACGATGTTACATAAACACTACATGTTACATAGAAGCATAGAATGTGAAAGGCAGATAAGAACCATTTGGCCCATCTAGTCTGCCCAGTTTTCTAAATACTTTCATTAGTCCCTGGACTTATTTTATAGTTAGGATAGCCGTATGCCTATCCCACGCATGATTAATCCCTTAAGGACCAAACTTCTGGAATAACAGGGAATCATGACATGTCACACAGTTCATGTGTCCTTAAGGGGTTAAACTCCCTCACTGTGTTAACCTCTACCACTTTAGCTGGAAGGCTATTCCATGCATCCACTACCCTCTCAGTAAAGTAATACTTCCTGATATTATTTTTAAACCTTTGCCCATCTAATGTAAGACACATGCTATAACCTGGTGGGGGGATGGTAACGGGGCTAGGGGCGCACTTTATTCTATGAAAATGAAATGTTGATTTTATCCACAGATCAGGTGGGAAGTAGAGGGGAATATATTTATATATTTAATATTCTCGCAGTATGTCAGCTTGGGCAGTCTAAGACAGAGAGCACAGTCCACCGGTCTATGTACAAACCAAGCCAGTGCCGTGCTAGCCATTCCTGCCTGTTACCTTCTCCGTGCCGCCCATCACCCCATTACCATCCTCCCATCATGGTTACTACATGTGTTTTATGTGCCCTGCTAGAAATGTCACCATTCTGTAAACGGCAATAAACTATTTTAAGTTACATGTATCTTCCAAACAACATTTTATTTCTGATTCTTTGAACAGAGTTGCAGCTGGACGCTGTGTCCTGGTTTAACTGCTCACTGTATTTATCAAGCTGCGGCCAACGTCCCAGTCCGGTAAAACCTGCGTCTCTTTGGGGCTTCGGTGCAGTGAGAGCATGGGCATCTCTGACGTCAATCTCACTTAGAGGTATTTACTAAACTCTCAATTAGAAATTGCAACTTCAGAGAAACGCTCTCAGGGTCAGAGATAGTTAACTAAATTCACGAGCCACCGAAATCCTCAGAAAAAAACAGTTTTCAATCAATCTCTGTATATCTCATTGATTAAACATATAATTGACACAGGACCCCCTCCTTTTAAGTGCTTACATACCATTATTTCTGCAAGTATTTTACACTAAATTCTCGGGATTATGCCATGCAAATCTAACGCTCCTACCTCTGTATAACATGCCATGCAAATCTAACGCTCCTACCTCTGTATAACATGCCATGCAAATCTAACGCTCCTGCCTCTGTATTACAAGCTATGCAAATCTAACGCTCCTACCTCTGTATAACATGCCATGCAAATCTAACGCTCCTACCTCTGTATAACATGTATAGCATGAGTGCATAGTGCATCAGGCTCTAAAACACAGACAGCATGCACATAGCTCTGTATGCAGCCATCTCTGTATAACGCATCATGGATCTCCAGGACTGCTACCTCTCTATATCACAACATGGATATTCAATTCTGTACTGCTTTCTTTGTATAACTTCCATGTCCAGTGCTGCTACCTCTGTATAACACTCCATGCATTGCCGGTGCTGCTACCTCTGTATAACACTCCATGCATGGCCTGTGCTGCCACCTCTGTATAACACTCCATGCATGGCCTGTGCTGCCACCTCTGCATAACACTCCATGCATGGCTGGGGCTGCTACCTCTGTATAACACTCCATGCATGGCCTGTGCTGCCACCTCTGCATAACACTCCATGCTTGGCTGGGGCTGCTACCTCTGTATAACAATCCATGCATGGCTGGGGCTGCTACCTCTGTATAAATTAAAATGTTATGAACGGTTTATTTACTAAACAGTGGATTGAAAACCAAAAAAAAATAAAAAAAAAATTCTCGGGATTAATTTTAAGGTTAAAGCGTCTCTGTCACCGCTACGCCCCCAGAAAGCTAAAATCTTTATGAAATATTCACTTTTCACTGGAATTCCAATGCAGTCTAAATACACACTGTGATTGTGATTATAATTTCACACTAGTGATAGCGGTAGAGACAATGTAAATGTATCCATATCCTATATATTGGATCTATATTCTCCTCCTCCGTGTTTATCCAGATTCTGACCCCCATATTTTGAATCCTATCCTTTTAAAATATATTTTCTCAGTTTATTATGAATCTGTAAACTGTATGATTATTGATGCTATTACTAAGATGTATTGAAATTGAACAGTTATTACCTTTGTTCTTATATTTCCCTACCTATGTTTTGTATGAAATGTTTTTAGCAGACGAAAGTCCTATCTTACAAAGACTCTGACTTACATAACGTTGTGGACGATTCTGCTCTATTTCAATATGGCTTTACACATACTTCCGGGATGTTTTGTCCGTGAGAAGATGTGGACGGCTATTCCGCTATGCCGTCATGATGTAATGACGCCAATTGCCGTCATCGAACCGAACGGAAGTGACTATGGAATACGAAAACGGTGTGAGATTCAATCTCCGGATGGACGGAATAAAAGCCACAGCATACACTTTGAAAAAGACCGATCCAGGTTGGAACTCGTCAGTGTTTGTGGACTATTATTTGTTTTTATTATTTGTTTTAAGTAACGTTTCTTCACTTCTACCCTATTTGATATCCTCGTATTTATGTGGTACCAGGAAGGAGGATCCCAAGGAGTGGAGTTTACAGCCAGAATTGGCACATTATTCAACTGCCTACAAAGCCAGAGGCTGCTTGTTGTGGCTCTGGAAAGTGTGAGTGATCCATGAGCTCTTTAACTGATCAATATTTGCTGCTATACAGTATTACGCTATGATTGTTTTTATACTGTTTTTACAGAAAGATCTAGAGGCTGTACACTCATACTAATAAGTATTTATCATCGTGTGCTGTTTATCACTCTCCCACCCCCCGTTATTCATTGCTTTTATCCATTTATTCAGTGTCATTTGAATTATTTTAGACACTGGGAGTTGTTGCATTTACATTTGCACTTTAAGCGCCAATCCACCTTTATTTTATCCTTTCTTGCATTTAATATTGTATATCAGAGAAAATGCAATGTCTGTGGGGGATCCCTTGGTCTCAAAGTATCGTCCATAGACTTCAGCCAGGAGCTAAGGAGGACTGACAGGGTGGCAGGGAGACCATGGAGTGTACACATGGGTCTGGATTAGGTAAGAAAAACTCCCGTTCTCCCTGGACCACTGGACTCCCAGCAGATCAGTCACCGTTATTTTGCTAAATGTCTTTTAGGTGCTTTTTGACAGCCTCTCAAAGGGTGATACAGGAATAGGGTTACTTGTAGAATAACAGATTATCTGATGATGCGTCCCCAGTTGATCTCATTAAACAAATACATCTAGTCCTTCGAGAATTTTTTTTTTTTTTATTCTTTATTTGTATTACCCATAAAGAGCACGTCAGCTGAAACATAAGAAGAAAAGTGAGAGTCTCCCAGGATTCAATACATTTGTTAAAACCATAAAATAAGTGTTTTATATATATAATAAATATTTTAAACATCAGTGGGTGAGTCTCACAGTGAGTTAGGTAGTATCTATAAAAGTTCACCTGTCAAAACCTTTATCAATAAACTTGGTCTCTAAAATGTGTAATTAACAATTCAAACAAGAAACTGTAAAATAATAAAACTGTAAGAGAAATAGAGTAGATTTTTAAAGAAAAATTCTGTGTTACCACACATATATACCTCCCAGATCTCATAGAACCCACTCAGGATCGATTAGAGATATTCATTGCATGCTTCCCAAACTTTGCTTTGAAAAAGGTAGGTACTGTGTGTCTTTAGCCATATCGTTATCTTCTATTTTTGCTAGAATGTTTTGTAAATATGGTCCTTCCAATTTTTTGCCAAGCTGCAGCTAGAACCCTCTTGGACAATTCTGTTTAGTAGTTTTTTGCAAATGTTTTGGCATACGCACAATTGGACATAAAAGTAAGAATGTCCATGGAGATAATTCTATAAATCTCTTCTCTTAGATTTCCAATTGATCTGTAGTTTGGGACAATCCCACCATGTATGTAAGTAGGTCCCCTTGTGTCCTCCTAATCGCCAGCAGAGATCAGACGGGTTACGTCCAATTTTGTATAAAAAGACAGGGGTAATATGCCAGTGAAACTTGACTGTGTACGCCTGTTCCTGTGAGAGGACACATATGGATATCTTGGAGGCAGCTTCCCAAATTCATTCCCATTCACCCCCCGCTTACTACCGGCCGGTAGAAGAATATGTTTTGAGGTTATGGTTTACAAATGATTGAATTTTAAAGTTACTAGAAGTGAGACTAGATGTGATGTTTGCAGGGCCGGTGCAAGACTATCTTTGCTAATTGCGACTCCCCCAAAGAAAATTGGCAACTTTGTGTGTCTCTTTCTCCCCCAACTTGTTTCTGTGTCTCTTTTGCCCCTTCCTCAGCCTCTCTGTGTATTCCTTCCTTCCCAGTACCTTAGTGGGTCTTTTTCTCAGCCCTAGCCTCTCTGTGTGTCTCTTTGTCACCCAGCCCGTCTGTGTGTCTCTTCCCCCAGCCCCTCTCTGTGTCTCTTTCTCTTTCCAAACCCTCTATGTGTCTCTTTGTCCCCCAGCTCCTCTGTGTGTCTCTTTGCCCCAGCCCCTCTGTGCTTGTCTTTGTTCCTCCCAACCCCTCTGTCTGTCTCTTTGTTCCCCAAGCATTTTCAGTGTATCTCTTTATCCCCCATCACCTCTGTGTGTCTCTTTGCCCCCAGCCCCTCTGTGTTTCTCTTTGTCCCCCCAGCCCCTCTGCCTGTCTCTTTGTTCCCCAAGCATTTTCAGTGTATCTCTTTATCCCCCATCACCTCTGTGTGTCTCTTTTTACACCAGCCCCTCTGTGTTTCTCTTTGTCCCCCCCAGGCCCCTCAGTCTGTCTCTTTGTTCCCCAAGCATTTTCAGTGTATCTCTTTATCCTCCATCACCTCTGTGTGTCTCTTTTTACACCAGCCCCTCTGTGTTTCTCTTTGTCCTCCCCAGCCCCTCTGTCTGTCTCTTTGTTCCCCAAGTATTTTCAGTGTATCTCTTTATCCCCCATCCCCTCTGTGTGTCTCTTTTTACACCAGCCCCTCTCTGTGTCTTTTGTCTTCTGAGCTTCTCTCCCCCCCCCCCAGGACTCTGTGTGCCTTTTCCGCACTCAGTCCTCTGTGTGCCTTCCCCCAGCCTTTTGTGTGCCACCCCACCATAGTCCTGTGTGCTTCACCCCCATCAGCCCTCTGCGTGCCTCCCCCATTAGCTCTCCTCCCAACCCTCTGTGTGCATCTCCCCCAGCCCTCTGTGTGCATCTCCCCCAGCCCTCTGCGTGCATCTCTCCCAGCACTCTGTATGCAACTCCCCCAGCCCTCTGTGTGCTTCTCTCCCAGCACTCTGTGTGCATCTCCCCCAGCCCTCTGTGTGCATCTTCCCTCAGCTCTCTGTGTGCCTCTCCATTTGTCTCATTAGGCCCCCCAACCCTCCATGTGTCTCATTAACCTCCAGCTCTCCATGTAAACCCCCTGCCCCTCCATGTGTCTCATTAACCCCCAGCTCTCCATGTAAACCCCCCTGCCTCTCCATGTTTCTCATTAACCCCCAGCTCTCCACGTAAACCCCCCTGCCTCTCCATGTTTCTCATTAACCCCCAGCTCTCCATGTAAGCCCCCCTGCCTCTCCATGTTTCTCATTAACCCCCAGTTCACCATGTAAAACCCCCTGTATGTGTGTTGGCTGTCTGTGTTTGCTGTCTGTGTTAGCTGTCTATGTTGGCTGTCTGTGTGTTTGCTGTCTGTGTGTTTGCTGTCTGTGTGTTGGCTGTCTGTGTGTTGGCTGTCTCTGTAGAAATGAAATAGCTATTTTTAAAATAAATATGCAAGTGTTTGTACAAGAGGAATCTTGTGAATTGAATAAAAGTATAAAAAAAATCCAATTTATGACTGTGTTTTGACCAAGCTAAAGAATGGAGTATAATATGTAATTGGATGTTTTAGTTTGAGATTACGTCTGTAATCAACCACCTTCATCTATGGTGTCTAATGTTATTAAATAGCTCTACTGAGCAGAGTATTTTTCAAATATTTTGTCTTTAGTTACCTGCCCCTCATAAGAATTAATATGTCCTAATCCTAGCAACTAAAATCTGCTAGTGTAGGTAAATCTGTCTTTTTGTGATATTTAATTTTTCCTCTGATGGACACAGAGGGTGAGGTTTATTTAGTCTTCTTATTATGACTATGAAATTAAGTAAGATTTTCCCCAAATAACGGTTTTGTGACATCATAGTCACCTGGGGGGGGGGTAAAAGTTTTATTTTGGGCCCCCACCCACCGCTCAGGGGTGGGGACCAGGGGGGAGGACATTAGGTCCCCCCCTTATTAGTATTTAGGGCCCCCATCCACCGCTCAGGGGTAGGGGCCAGGAAAGAGGGAGGACATTAGATACCCCCCTTATTCTAATTTAGGGCCCCCACCCACCACTCAGGGGTGGGGGGCAGGGGGGAGGACATTAGGCCCCCCCCTTATTAGTATTTAGGGACCCCACCCACCACTCAGGGGTGGGGACCAGGGGGGAGGACATTAGGTTCCCCCCCCCTTATTTAACTGTAGGGCCCCCACCCGCCATTCATGGGTGGGGGCCGGGGGGGGGGATAGGTCCCCCCTTTCAGGTTAGAAGCCCCCAAATGCGCGGCACGGGGGACCTTTTTTTTTTTTTTTTTTTTTAAAGTGAGCAGCCATAGGCATGATTTACTAAAACTAAGTAATCTTTACTTAGTATTAGTAAATTTGGCTGAAAGACCAATTTAGGTCTTTCAGCCTTTTAGTAGATAGCTCCCTAATACCGTGGGAATTAGGGAGTTATCTACTTATTCATTCCTGTCATTACACTGACTGGCCAAGTAACTTACATTTTATATGAATGTATGTTACTTGATTGTTGTAAGTGTTGCAAATGCTTACAGCTGAATCCTGGCTATGTTTGTATACTTTTTATTTTAAATTCTTTATTTTGGTAGTGCATTGTTAAGTACATAGGAAACATAAACATGTCAATAAAGAGCAATATAGAGTGTCACAGGAAGTAATATTATACACGTTGAGATTGCCGCACTTTTTTTTTTTTAAATGGAAAGAAAATATTAATGAATAGTGGTGTTCTGCGCTTTGGGTGGGGAAGAGTGAAAAGTGTATTATCATAGGCTTTGCACCGACTATGGTTATGGGGTACAAGGATTCAGTATTGAGGTGATGAGCCGATTACAGCTTGCTGGTGGGTAAAAGATCTAGACCTATAGATAAGCATGCATTCAGACTGCAGATGCGCGTTAAGTAAGGCCAGTACATAAGCTGGCAGCTGTAAATGAGCCTATCGGGTAGAGCGGTAAACCATGCTATAGCAGATGTTTAGAGGTTGTACCACCGTTATGAGACCTGTTTTTACGTAAAAGCTAGCTTGGGACCAGGTACAGGTCTTAAGTTACATCTAGTGGTTTCCGCGTTAGGGTGTCGGTAGTGTGAGTGGTGCCCTCGTCTTTTCAGGGAGGGGGTGCTGCCTGCTTTCGAGCGTGGCCGACCTCTCGGTGGAGGTGTTGCCCCTGACCAAGGGGGTAGCGGGGGGGGGGGGGGGGTATTAACGAGTCAGTGACTGAGCATGTGTCGCTGAAGAGAACCGGACTGGGTCCATGGGAGGCATCACTTTATGGGTGCCTGGTTATGTTATAGTATGTCGAATCTCCCTACTCCTGGGTGGTCCAGGTCCATCCGTGGGTGTGCTTTGGGTCCGCCGTGGCTGTCGTCGCCTCCTGTACAACCAGAGCTGTGAGGAACGCTGGGATATCAGTCCCTGTGGTTAGCTTTCGTGTGATCCCCTTGTGTGTAACGAAAAGTGATCATGGGGGTCCCCACCTGTAGGGCACTCCTGCAGCCCGCAGTCGGGCCGTGACGGGAGCCAGGGTTTTTCGCCACTGCAAAGTGGCTTTGGATAAGTCCTGGTAAAAGGACAATTGTGCGTCCTCGAATGTAAGCGGGGTCTTGTTCCTTACCGCTGTCATTATTTGCCCCTTGTCTTGAGGCAGTGCGCAGCGGAGTATGACATCGCCCGATGTTGTGGTATCGGTAGCGGTGGGCGTTGGTAGGCGATACATCCCAGCGATGTTTACTTTTTTAGCGGTGGCGGGTGGGAGCACAGTGGTTAGCAACCTTCTTACGTAGTGTGGTAGTTCCTCCTGAGGAATGGTGGCTGGGATGCCCCTTATTTTAATGTGGTTGCGGCGGACCTGTCTTCCGGCGTTGCCACCTGTAGTGATAGAGCCTGTTGGGCTGCCTGCAGTTGGGCTATAGATGCCTGTATAGTGGAGGTGTCCTGGCGAAGCTCTTTAACGTCTGCTTCTGTAGCCGCCAGTCTGCCTGTGAGTTGTTGCATGGAGGATTTCAGGATGGGCAGGTCAGCAGCAAGTAGGCCCTGAATGTCTTGTAGCATAGTGGATAAGATTAGTAGGTCTTGTTTAGTTGCAGGCTCAGTGTTACCTGCAGATGCTGTGGGCTGTGGCTGTGTGTCCTCTTCTGGGCTTTGTAGCTGGGATGCTACAGGGGCTGCTGTGTGGGGAGGCCCTGGTGAGGGTGGGTTGTCTGAGGCCGCCATTGTGGCTGAGGTGTGCCGCTGGAGCATAGCTCCGATGTCCCTCTGTTCAGGTACATTACCGGGAGTGGGTTTTTGATTTCTGCGCCCCATGGATGTATTGGCAGGTGTTGTTTGGGGAGACCACAGCTCCGCTGCGTTTCCTTCAGGTTCCCCGCCCCAGAGAAACTCGAGGTCACGGTATGAGGGCTTGTAGTAGGCCCCGGTTTTGCGTTTTGCCTTTAGGTGCTTCGGGGAGTACTGGAAGGACATCTGTGGATTCAGCGGGGTGTCCCCTGGCTGTGTCTGGTGTTTGCAGGGTCGGATGGTTGCTCGTTTCCGAGATATCGTAGAGATTGTATGTGGATTTGGCGGAGCTGGGAGAAATGGCATCCGGTCCGGTTCAGTGCCAGGCTCCGCCCCCGTTTATATACTTTTTATTTAAAATTGTATACAGTGTAACATTCTTCATTCTTCCACTGGGTAAGTATATTAGTTCTTAGGCAATACTGTGCTTCGGAACTTCGGCACTTCGGCACTTCAGAACTTCCGCAACTTCGGAACTTCCGCAACTTCGGCACTTCGACACTTCGGAAATTCGGTAATTTCGGAACTTCAGGACTTCGACCATTCAGCAATTCGCCAATTCACCCGAATGTCCGAATTGCCTGAAATCCATCCAAATTCACATTCGGACCGAAACTAATTGCACATGTCTACTACTGACCAATCAAACTCACTCCTGCCACATAACACCTGTTCTCCACTCCCTGCATTGGCTTTCAATTAAATGGCAAACATGTTTTAAAATTGGCCTGCTGACTGTCAAAGCCTTAAACAATCAAGGCCCACAGTACCTGAAAGAGCTCCTGACACCCTACATTCCATCCCGTTCATAAAAAAAAAAAAAAAAATTATTTGGTCATGTGACTATGACCATCCAAGCACTTTGGATTGAGCAAACCGGAACTTGCTCTTTAGAATGTGAGTAGGTTTAACTTGTTTATTTCTTCTAACACTCCTTTTTACGGTATACACTATTGTGGTTCTGTTTGTTTATCTCCACATATACACGGACGGAAGAATTTATATTTACACCTGTATCCTTGAGTGGGGATCAGACCACTTCAAGCGCTATCATTGGAGCCAGGTTTTATGGTTCCATTACACGTGAGTGTATATATTTGTGAGTGTTATATATTTTTTCCTACCCTTGCTTCATAGCTCTACATACTTCATCATATACAATTTTTATTTGTTTACTTTTTATGAGGATACACCCTACAACACCTATATTTCGAAGAATTATCTCAGCACTTGATCCATAGGCAGGGATTATTCCGCCCAGGCGCATACACTGGAGCTATATTGAAGCTCCAGGAAAGTGTGAGTGCACATCTTTTATTTTACCTATCATTGCTACAGTTTTAAATACTACACTATTATTTCTTCTCTGGTTCTTTCCATATTTACCTTGTCAAGGATTACTGAGGGGCTGCACCTACCCCACTGTTTTTATCCAGTTTTATATCTTTATGTTTGTATACTTGTAAAGTGCTTTGAGTCTTACAGGGAGAAAAACGCTATAAAAATAGCAAAATATTATTATTATTATTATTATTAATAAGAGTAATCACTGTTGGATCTGTCGCTATGTTCCTCATTCAAAGAACTACCCTTTGTGGCAGTGCCATGGTCCCTGGGATCTCTTTATAAGATGATTAAAACGTTAAACATTTTATGTTTTTGTGAGTGGATGGGGGGGTGTTTTTAGGTAATATTGCCCTGGCAATGTCCATCCATGAGTAATTGCCAGAGGGAAGGTCTTTGTAGTAAGATATTGTTAATAGTTGAAGAACCCAGTGCTGATGGTTCTGAGAATTAAGGCCTGATTTGGTATTTTTGGATTAACTTTTTAAGGTGATTTTATATTGTAAAAAAAATAAATCATATTTCAATATGCAGATTTGTTTTCATCTTATCAATATTATAATGCTGGCACTGCATGATGTACACGTCACATATGTGGAACCAAAGATTAAACAGAATTTTTTTTATTAATTCTATTCGATCTGATACAAGTGACTGAATGAATGGAATGCAGGGATTATCACCAGAATCTAGGTCTGTAAATACAGTTCTTGTGAATTCTTTCAGAATTCCTGGTGTCTAATTTGTGTTATTTACCACCCAGCTCACTCACCTTCCATGGTACACCTCTTACCGTGCCATATACAGAGATTAAAGACCCGTAGGGACTGGTCCTATACTGGCTGCTGCCCATTTGGACCGGCACCCTCCACCACTCACTTACCCACTAAAAGACAAAACTAAACCCAATACCCATCGAGAAAGCATCAACTGCACAAAAAATATATTACGAGTTTTTTATTATCATTATATCAAATATCAGATAATAGAAATATACATTTTAATAATAGAGAAAGAATAATGTAAATAATGGCAAAATAATATCATCATTATTATTATAAGTATTTATCCTGTACAGCTAGCTTTCACTGGTTTTCAGGTTTGTCCAGGTGTGTCGGAGTTGAGATCACAAGGTTAGACATCCCATGCAAATGTAACCAGTTCAGGCCTTTCCTCCGATAATGTTATTATCACACCTCGGCTCGGGGTACAGGAGAATTCAGTTAGGCCTGATAATATTATTAGGGTGTTCGTTGTGGTGGGAAATTGCAGACGGATCTTTGGGTTCTGGGAAATCACAGAGATGGGTTTCTGATCAGAGTTAAGAAGATACCCAGACACAGAGCCAGGATGGCATAGCCGGATTTAATGCTGGTGGCCCCGCTTTTGTTACACAGGTCAGTGCTGCAGCATGACACGGTACCCGAAACAACCAGAACATTCAAACTGGTTGTCACGCAGACGGACTCACAGGATTTGGAAATGGTGGCCGCAGACAGACTACCTGTGGGATTAACACAAAGTACTTTAACTCTGGCTTTACCAGATGGGTATCAAGTCACGGTTACAGTAACAGTCATTGACGTCTACAAAGCCAGGAGACAGAGAAATTACAAAAATAAATACTTTTAATCTAGAATATCGCTACTTTGAGAACTTACACAAGCCAGGATATAGGACATAGTTTAATAGAACATTACAAATATCAATTCGAGTTTACACACCCTGTCTGTTAATTTAGAACTAACTACAGTGGTATAAAACTCCCGTAATTAGAGACAGCTTTCCATTAATAAATGAAAAATGAATCAATAAGATGTGTATTATATTCCTCTTCTCGCTAGTGCTGGTTGTAATCGAGAGGAAGAGAAACAAATCACTTCACTGAGGCTCCTTCCAGTCCCCTCGACTCTGAATGGAGGGACTTTGAGAAATGCATTGCTTCCCTCTCTCACACTATACTGCAGCTTACAAGGCTCCAACAGTACAGTGCTGCAATTTAGCAGCCATGACTGGAGAAGCTATGTGCAGCCTGCAATGGGCCATGTCTGGTCAGGTAACTGTATTTATTTACTTCAGTCAAATATTATTTATAACTGCAGAAACAGTGGGATCCACATTCCTATAATGTCAGCAGATTCCTTACAAATCACCATAAGCCATGTATTGGACCATTTACGTGATATATATGTATCCCCTTGCACGCTCCGTGTTGTGGGTCTGTGTAAAGGATTGTGATATAAAGTTTGCCATATGAACCTGATGGAGTTTCAATGAATTCTGATTCTCAGACACAGTCTGCTAATAATGTCTCTATCACAGAGTGTAAAAAGTGTGACCGATTCCCCCAGAAACCACCGAGGTCTTGCAGTAAGTACTGGCTGCCGTGCAGTTGGTTGCAGTCATACAGTTGGTGTTACTGGCCTGGTCTGTACACGTGTAACACTGTAATGCAAAGCCTAGAAATAAACCATAAGCAGAGGTTATTTATTTTATTTAACAGGCCTTTTATAACCCAGAGGAGTTAGTCTTACATTAAATGCTTTATCCCATTACCAATAACTCTCCAATGTATCAATGTATCACCCATGAACAGAGCCATCTCAGACAGGGTTTGGATAGAGAGAGAGAGAGTGAGAGAGGGAGAGAGTGAGAGAAAGGAGAGAGAGAGAGAGAGAGAGAGAGAAAGGAGCTAAAGTTGCTTTAACCCTTTAAGTGTGGTGGAATCTCGGTAAAAATAAATTTAGTAGGCCGAGATTACCACGTGGCATGTGTACGTGCATATGCTGACGTATCGGTCGGTTGGTTGCACGTGGCAAGATACGATCAGTAGTGTACGGAGCATGTGCAAGAATACCGGATGTAGTATTCCCCTCCTCCATTGTGCTGGACAAGCCATGCGGTCAAGCAGGAAGTTACTTCTTATTTGTTTTGATTGGTTAAGAGAATGTGCGGGTGGAGCTTAATATGGGAGGAGTTATATGCCTATATAAGGAGCCTGCATTATTGTCCGGGGCTCAGAACCTGTTGTATTTTGGTGACATTAATCCCTCTGAGTCCCGATCGGTGAACCGAATAAAGAATCTCTTCCTTCCTGAAGAAACCTGTGTCCATCTCTCTGTGCTTGGCTTCCGTCAGTTTCTCCGGTATCATTTGGTGCATTGGCTGGGAAGCTCATCGTTCAACGGTAGCTGAGAAGCAGAGGCATGAGACGGTCTATCTTTGCCCACGTTCTCTACGGCTGCACCCCTGAACTTCTGCGTGGACCTCCCTTCGTCTCGGCGCCACTGGTCTGTTGTCCAGGAGATCATCGGCCTCTACGTAGTAAGTGCTGGGGTGTCCCCGTCGATGAGTGTGAACTCAGGTTCAGGAACGAGGAGGTAAGACGACCGCTGTTTTAGACGGCGGACCCACTAGGGGTATACCGATTGTGCGGTAGGCCCATAAGGGGTTAATCTGTGTATCGAATCTGCCCCCTCTGTCGGAGGGAAGGAGCGAAGGCGCACCGCTCAATCGAACGCTCTTTAGTAAGACCGTTTGATTTGGTTTGGAGTCAGGCGGGGTTCTGTGTAAATAGCCCTAGCCGGACACCGGTGTCTTGTCTAGACTAGCGTTATAGGGTGTACAATTTGTTCGCTAGGTCGGAGGGACCGGGAGACTAAGCGGCGTCTGTGTAAATTCGGTCCGCTAGCTCTCAACCTATCTTGGCTAAGTGGGAAGGCGTGTAAATTTCGAACCCACTAGACTATTGATAGAGTAGAAAGACTAAAAGGGTTCTGTTGTAAATTCCACCCTCTAGTTCGCTATATGTGGTGCTTGGGCAGTGTGGCTAACCAAAACGGATGTAGATAGTTTTAGGTAGTCCATCAAGGTACTGGCCAATAGATTAGTTGGGATTGTATATGTGATAAAGATTGCTTAGTAACGTGTATATCTTGTTAGATAGCGTGAGCTCTGCCGTCTAGCGAGAGTGTTAATAGTGTGTTGCTGTATTATAGTGCACGGTACCATAACCCTGTATATTTACGGACACTGTATATAAGTACTAATAATTGTCGTCTATAGCATGTCTAACTCCATAACCACTAATAATTGTATTGTGACCTTAAATTGTACTTTGACCTATGCTAACCGTACTGTAACTGCTGTTTGTAAAAGACGATGTTACTGGGGTGTATTATAGACGGGTAATTCATATATAGAGAATTATAGCGTGGGTGACGGTATAGTTTCGCCAAAGGGCATAATATTGATTATTTAGTGACTGGTGTAACAGCTGTGTGTGTACGGGAATTCCCTGAGTGTTTTTATTGTGTTACTGTGTACGTTTCACTTGGTAACTGTACCACGTGGTGCTGTTGCCGGAAGAAACGGGTGTGACTGTTGAAGAGAGCGTGTGCATAGCATTCGTTGTCAACGACGCTCCATTGATAAGTATGGGCGCGTCGGAGTCGACGATTTTGGATCCCTTAGGATGTATGGTAAAGAATTTTAAAAAGGGATTCACAGTATGTGATTTTGGGGTTAAAATGTCTCCTGCCCGTTTGATCACTTTGTGCACTAGGGAATGGCCTACTTTGGTTGCGGCATGGCCGCCACGTGGCAGTTTGGATCCAAATCTGGTACAGCGTGTACACGTGGCTGTATCAGGTAGGCCTGAACTTTACGGACAGTTTCCATACATCGATTGTTAGAGGCAGGCCGTAAACGACTCGCCAAGATGGGTCCGAATATGCCACGAGGAGCAATGTCGCCTCATGGTGGCCAGAACTTGTTTGTCCACTAACCACGGTTAAGCCCATTTTGGACACGCCCCCTGAGTCCGAGATCCCTATGCCGCCCCCTTATTTCCCTATAGAGGAAGGTGATACAAGTGCAGGAAGTTCCACACCCCCTCACCCATCTACTTCCACTTCCTCCTCTAGCTCAGAATCCACCCCACGCCGTAGTAAACCTCCCCTTCCGACACCAGCCCCCGTTAAATCCATTTATTCCGATTTGGCGCCATTTCAAGCTTCCGGTCAGGCTTCCTCTAGCCCGGCCCGGAATATTTTATTCACCGGCCTTCCCCATAATGAAGCTTCTCTATCCCCACGCCTTATTACCCCCCGACCGGAACCTCTAACCAACGCCCCTCCACGAAGCCCTATACTAGCCCGACAACTGACCGGTACCCAACAACCCAAACATTACCAGATGCCTCTTCGTTTGAATCCTGGGTCAGCCTATCTTAATGCTTTAGGTCAAATGGTATATGCTGACCCAGTCTTCGTATATGTCCCGTTCACGACTACCGATCTCTTGAATTGGAAGACCCACAATTCCTCGTATACTGAAAAGCCACAAGCCATGACTGACCTGTTCACCTCGATAGTCCAGACACATAATCCAACCTGGGCTGATTGCCAGCAACTATTAATGACATTATTTAACAATGAGGAGAGGACTAGGATAAATCAAGCGGCTATTAAAGCGCTGGAGGAAGAAGCCCGTACTTTAAACCAAGCAAATCCAGCAGCATGGGCCGCAACTCATTATCCTAATACCGATCCCGACTGGAATGTTAATGGCGCAGATATGGTTCGACTAAAAGCCTATAGAGACGCTATAATTGCTGGCATGAAAGCCGGAGGGAAGAAAGCCATAAATATGTCGAAGACGGTTGAGGTGATTCAGAAAAGTGATGAAGCGCCTAGTGTCTTTTATGACCGATTATTGGAGGCATACCGCTTGTATACCCCCTTTAATCTGGAAGACACCGATAATTCCCGAATGGTAAACTCTGCCTTTGTCAGCCAAGCTTATGGAGATATTAAGCGCAAGCTACAGAAGTTAGAAGGGTTTGCAGGAATGTCCATCACCCAACTAATGGAGGTAGCAAATAAGGTGTATATGAATAGGGAATCAGAAAGTAAGAAAGAGGAAGAGCGCAAGATGCGTAAAAAGGCGGATATGCTAGCGGTAGCGATCGCAGGCGTAGATAGACGGGGCCCAGATAGAGGCGATAGTAGGTGGAATAGGGAACCCCTGAGTAGGAATCAGTGCGCGTATTGTAGAGAAGAAGGGCATTGGAGAAGCGAGTGTCCAAAAAGAGAGCAATACGAGATAGACCCACCCAGGGCAGGTTATGGAAACTTTAGAGGCAGAGCGAGAGGTAGAGGAGGTCCCGGAGGGAGTAATAGTGGTAACAGAGGAAGTGTAAGAGAAGATAGATACTATGCCGCAGCGCAAAGGTCCCGCGATAGAGAAGATAGGGACTTTGTAGGATTGGCTGACACGGTCATGGAGAGCTATTGATACCGACCGGGCTCCATCCCCCTTGGTCGAGCGGAGCCTATGGTCGATGTATCAATAGGGGGAAAAAGGAGTGCATTCATGATCGACACTGGTGCTGAACATTCGGTGGTGACTGACCTAGTTGCTCCTCCATCTGGAAGAACTATTACCGTAATAGGAGCAACTGGAAGGAGTGCTGCAAAACCGGTTCTTAAAAGTCGACTCTGTACATTGGGAGGCCACGTAGTAAAACATCAATTCCTTTATATGCCTGAATGTCCAGTCCAATTGCTGGGACGTGATATGCTATCCAAATTACAAGCGCAGATTACGTTCCTACCAGACGGAACAACATCCTTAAAGTTTAATGGACCTTCAGGTATTATGACATTATCCGTACCAAAGGAAGAAGAGTGGCGACTTTATACAGCGTTGACTAACCAAAACCCTAAGAGTGATGAATCCTTATTCAACATACCAGGAGTTTGGGCAGAGAACAACCCACCAGGACTGGCCCGCAATATTCCACCCATTCGAATCAAACTAAAGCTTGGGGTTTATCCAGTGAGCCTACGGCAATATCACATCCCGCAGAAGGCTAAGAAAAATATTCAATCTTATCTGGATAAGTTCATACGGTATGGTATCCTAAAATTCTGTACTTCCCCCTGGAACACCCCATTGCTGCCTGTTCAAAAGCCTGGTACAGATGAGTATCGTCCTGTGCAGGACTTGAGAGCAGTCAATGATGCGGTTGTTAGTATACACCCAGTTGTACCCAATCCGTATAACCTGCTTGCTTTAATTCCGGGCGGGGCTACCTATTTTACAGTCTTAGACCTCAAAGATGCCTTCTTTTGCCTTCGAATTGCCGCAGAAAGTCAATGTATCTTCGCTTTCCAATGGGAAAACGCTGTAACGGGCTCGAAACACCAGATGACTTGGACAAGACTGCCCCAAGGGTTTAAAAACTCACCGACCCTATTTGGTTCAGCTCTAAGTCAAGATCTATTGGATTTCAAGTCCATCCCAGGAGAGTGTGTACTATTACAATATGTAGACGACTTGTTGATAGCAGCAGTTACAAGAGAAATATGTCAGCAAGCAACACACGATCTACTACACATTCTCTGGAAGGCAGGATACAAGGTGTCTAGGAAGAAGGCTCAGTTGTGTCTGCCAACTGTCAAATATCTGGGATTCCATATCTCTGAAGGTCAAAGAATAATGGGGCCAGAGAGAAAAGAAGCTGTGTGCCAAATACCAACACCCAAGAATAGAAGACAAGTGCGAGAGTTCTTGGGGGCAGCAGGCTTCTGTAGGATATGGATTCCCAGTTATGCGA
The DNA here is from genome assembly GCF_036172605.1 of Pelobates fuscus. Classification (NCBI taxonomy): domain Eukaryota; kingdom Metazoa; phylum Chordata; class Amphibia; order Anura; family Pelobatidae; genus Pelobates; species Pelobates fuscus. The sequence continues at coordinate 13,389,030 of NC_086320.1, forward strand.
TATTGGCAAAACCTCTGTATACAGCTATCAAGGGTACAGAACACGACCCCTTCCTATGGACTCATGAACAGCAAACGGCATTTGAAGATGTGAAAAGGGCTTTGATGAGTGCCCCAGCGTTAGGTCTACCTGATCACACACGACCATTCTACCTGTATGTACACGAGCAAAGAAGAATGGCTGTGGGAGTATTGACACAGTACTTGGGATCATGGCAAAGACCTGTTGCCTACATGTCTAAGCAACTGGACGCAGTGGCCAGTGGTCTTCCACCTTGTCTAAGAGCCGTAGCTGCAGCCGCCCTGCTGGTAGCTGAAGCCGATAAACTCACTCTGGGTCAAGAACTTTATGTACGAGTTCCACATGCAGTACAGACGTTGTTGGATTACAAAGTAAATCATTGGTTTAGTAACAGCCGTATGACCAAGTATCAAGCAATGTTGTGTGAAAACCCAAGAGTGCATTTAGAGACTGTAAATACCTTAAATCCAGCTACCCTTCTGCCGCAACCTACTGAAAGTCAACATGATTGTTTGGAAGTGATGGATGAAGTATTTTCAAGTAGACTAGGTCTTTGTGATTTTCCCATCCAGAACCCTGATGTCCAATATTATACCGACGGCAGTAGTTATGTGAAAGAAGGGATTCGCTATGCAGGATATGCAGTAACAACGATAGATAAGGTGATAGAAGCTCGGCCACTGTCAAAAGGAACATCAGCACAAAAGGCAGAATTGATAGCACTGACACGAGCATTACAATTGGCTGAAGGTTTAAGAGTGAACATCTACACGGACTCCAAGTATGCGTTTTTAACCACTCATGCCCACGGAGCTTTGTATAAAGAAAGAGGACTATTGAATTCAGAAGGCAAAGAAATCAAGTACGCAGCTGAAATACTACAACTATTGGAAGCAGTATGGGAACCGAAAGAAGTCGGTATTATACATTGTCGAGCGCATCTGAGAGGAGATGGTGATGTAACCAAAGGAAATCGGATGGCAGATAGTGCAGCTAAGCGTGCCGCTGTATCAGGAAGACAGGAATATGTGGAACATATAGCTGCTCTCATTCCAACTCCACTGTCTCAATGGACTCCGGTTTATACAGCTCAAGAAGAGGAGTGGTTAAAGACTGAATCTGGAAAGTATTTGGAGAACAAATGGTATCAGTTAGAAGATGGGAGAATAGTTATTCCAGCATCACTAGCGGTAGAAATCGTCCAAAACTATCATAACGGGACGCATTCTGGAAGAGATAGTACAGAAGAATCTCTCAGAAAACATTTCTACATACCAAGATTGTCTAACTTAACTCAAGCCATTGTACGAAGATGTGTAACGTGTGCTAAAAATAATGCAAGGCAAGGACCAGTAAAGCCACCAGGAGTTCAGTATATGGGGGGACTCCCTATGTCCGATCTACAAATTGACTATACAGTAATGCCTAAATCTGGTGGACATCGCTACCTACTAGTAGTTGTGTGCACCTATTCAGGCTGGGTAGAAGCATGTCCTACTCGTACAGAGAAAGCAGGAGAAGTTGTGAGATTCCTGCTGCGAGAAATAATACCCCGATATGGACTACCCTGCTCTATAGGATCGGACAATGGTCCAGCTTTTGTTCATCAGTGCCTACAACAACTGACTCATATGCTTGGTATAAAGTGGAGACTTCATACGGCATATAGACCTCAGAGTTCTGGTAAAGTAGAGAGAATGAATAGAACTATTAAGAACCAGTTGGCAAAAATGTGTCAGGAAACCCAACTTAAATGGAACGTCCTTTTGCCTATAGCTCTGTTGCGAATTCGCAGTACACCTACCAGAAGGATGGGTCTCTCTCCTTTTGAAATCATGTATGGGCGTCCACCTTCCGTACTTGGTAACTTAAGGGGGGATTTGAGTCAGTTGGGAGAAGGAATTACCCGGCAGCAGGTTGTAGAGTTGAGTAAGACTATGGAGGAGGTACAGAAATGGGTACAAGATAGATTACCTGTGAATATTTATCCACCAGTTCATAGTTACCACCCAGGAGACCAAGTGTGGATAAAAGAGTGGAATAATGTACCGTTAGGGCCCAAGTGGAGAGGTCCTTATGTTGTTCTTTTGTCTACCCCTACAGCGATAAAAGTGGCCGAAGTGACTCTGTGGTTTCATCACTCCAGGGTTAAACCAGCAGCGGTAGATTCTTGGCAAGCTACACCAGATCCAGAGAATCCCTGCAAGATCCGGTTAAAGCGCATGACTCAGTCGGAGTGACGAGGAACCTTGTGGATTACAAATTTTATTGTTTCATTGATTGATAAGTGAGTGAGACGGCCATAATAAAGCCTGTCCGCTCACCGACGTGTAGTTTAAAAGTCAGGAAAGTCTCGAAGGGACCCCTGTGAAGACGAGCAGAACTCCATTCCCTGCAGCCCTTACCACCTGGAAGCTGAGGTGCCATCGCACGGACGAAGATTGAGGATGCCGACGAAAGATGTATTTTTGATAATGTTTATTTATATGTATTTTTATATTCAGGAAGGTAGAGGTACCGACACTCCTAGCTGTGAGGTATGCATTAAGACTATAAGAACAGGTAACCATATTTCCCAGACCCTAATTTGGCATTCGCAATGAGTGTAAAGGTGATGTGTCTAGGTGTAGATACTTGAATGTAGAGTATAGTGTATGCCATTTAGGGATAGGAGAACCTAAGTGCTTCAATCCAGAGTATCAACCCCGTACAATTTGGTTGACTCTCAGGAATGGAGATCCTCAGGGGACCCTAATAAACAAAACAGTGTTAGAATCCGTACATTCTTCGCGTGTTCTGCTATTTGATGCATGTAAAGCAATATCAAGTGGTAGAAAGCCGTGGAATGTATGTGGGGATCTTAGGTGGGAGAGAACGTATGGGTCTAATGATAAATATATATGTCCCAGTAGTAAAAATAAGTATGTGAGTCCTAGATGCCCAAATAGGGATTATATATTTTGCCCATATTGGTCTTGTGTGGGGTGGGCAACTTGGGGACAGACAGCAGACAAGGACATGATTGTGACTAAGTTGCCTACCAATCCATACTGTAAGTCTATGGAATGCAATCCAGTCCATATTCTTATAAACAATCCTGACCAATTCTTGGATAGATATGGTAATTTATTTGGGTTTCAAATATACGGGACGGGTTTAGACCCTGGGACAGTATTGTTTATAGGGATAGAGACCGATACGGTAACCTCCCAAACTCATCAGGTATTCCATTCGTTTTATGAAGAGATGAGTATAGATAATAAGATCCCCCATAACGCTAAAAACCTGTTCATAGATTTAGCTGGGAGTATTGCCGGTAGTCTTAATGTAACCAACTGCTATGTGTGTGGAGGTACTAACATGGGAGACCAATGGCCTTGGGAAGCAAAGGAGGTAATGTCCGGTTCTGAGGCAGTTGAACAATTAATATCCTCACAAGCCGATTATCAGATGAGTGTTAGAGGTAAATCTGAGTGGAGATTAAAGACCTCCATCATAGGTTATGTTTGCATAGCAAGGAAAGGAATAATGTATAATACTTCTGTAGGAGAATTAACTTGTCTAGGGCAAAAAGCTTATGATGATGATACAAAGAATACAACTTAGTGGTCGGCTTCAAATGTCTCAGAACCATCTAACCCGTTTGCAAGATATGCCAATTTAAAGGACGTATGGTTTGATTTATCTATCACATCTAGTTGGAAAGCCCCAGCAAACTTGTACTGGATCTGTGGTAAGAAGGCCTATTCGGAGTTGCCACAGGACTGGGAAGGGGCATGTGTGTTGGGTATGCTCAAATGTATATAGGATATAGAATGCACACCATAACAATCTCAAAAAAATATTTAAATTTTATTATGTACAAAAAAGTACCAGAATGTAAACATATAAGAAAAAATAAATATAAACAAAGTAACAGAAGTAAAGGCAGATACAATAAAATAATAGTAATAAATTACCACAAAAATCCTTACAAGCCTCAGACAGAAACACGAGTCACCAAATCCCCCAACGTTTCGGCACCAACTGGCTGCCTTTATCAAGGGTACCTGTAAAGGCAGCCAGTTGGTGCCGAAACGTTGGGGGATTTGGTGACTCGTGTTTCTGTCTGAGGCTTGTAAGGATTTTTGTGGTAATTTATTACTATTATTTTATTGTATCTGCCTTTACTTCTGTTACTTTGTTTATATTTATTTTTTCTTATATGTTTACATTCTGGTACTTTTTTGTACATAATAAAATTTAAATATTTTTTTGAGATTGTTATGGTGTGCATTCTATATCCTATATACATTTGAATATTTAAAGCACTTGAGGGAGTGCTTATATGGTTTGCACCTGGCTGTTTTTATATTGTTTTGTCTCTCCATGTGCTGTTGATTTGAGAATTGGGTATGCTCAAACCATCCTTCTTCTTGTTACCTATTGAAACAGGTGAGACTTTGGGTGTTAAAGTATATGATGTGAATCATAGAAAGAAAAGGGGACCCATAGAGATAGGCGCCTGGGAAGATAATGAATGGCCTCCCCAGCGTATTATAGATTATTATGGGCCAGCCACGTGGGCAGAGGATGGTACTTTCGGATATAGAACCCCAATTTATATGCTCAACCGTATTATAAGATTACAGGCAGTGGTTGAGATAATTAATAATGAGACCTCACAAGCGCTCAATCTTCTAGCGAAGCATAATACCAGGATGAGGACAGCAGTGTACCAAAATAGATTAGCCTTGGATTACCTATTGGCAGTAGAGGGAGGCGTATGTGGGAAGTTTAACCTGAGCAATTGCTGTCTTCAAATAGATGACGAAGGGCAAGCAATAGCTGAGCTTACTAGCCATATGGTTAAACTAGCGCATGTGCCTACTCAGGTATGGAAAGGGTACAATCCAAGTAGTTGGTTTGGTAACTGGTATGAGCAGTTTGGAGGGCTTAAGGCATTGGTAGGCGGAGTCATACTGATTTTAATGTTGTGTCTACTCCTGCCATGTCTTATTCCCTTGGTAGTTAGGTCTGTGCAAAGCCTGATAGAAAATATAGCAGAAAGGAAGGCTGCAGCACAGATAATGGCTATATATAAATATAAGGCTCTAGATCAGGGAGAACCAATGCAGGAAGAGGAGTGTTGAGGGATTCACATCATAGGAAAAGTCTGGTCTGGTTCATGGTAACCTAAGTTATATGCAAACCAAGGTTAAGTGATGCCTCAGGTAATTGTGAAATATCAAGAGGCATCAAAGGGGGGAATGTGGTGGAATCTCGGTAAAAATAAATTTAGTAGGCCGAGATTACCACGTGGCATGTGTACGTGCATATGCTGACGTATCGGTCGGTTGGTTGCACGTGGCAAGATACGATCAGTAGTGTACGGAGCATGTGCAAGAATACCGGATGTAGTATTCCCCTCCTCCATTGTGCTGGACAAGCCATGCGGTCAAGCAGGAAGTTAATTCTTATTTGTTTTGATTGGTTAAGAGAATGTGCGGGTGGAGCTTAATATGGGAGGAGTTATATGCCTATATAAGGAGCCTGCATTATTGTCCGGGGCTCAGAACCTGTATTTTGGTGACATTAGTCCCTCTGAGTCCCGATCGGTGAACCGAATAAAGAATCTCTTCCTTCCTGAAGAAACCTGTGTCCATCTCTCTGTGCTTGGCTTCCGTCAGTTTCTCCGGTGTCATAAGTTGTTATGGTGCTTGGAGTATTCCTTTAAGAAGTGAGCCTGACTGAGGTCAGTGTGATAGGTCACACTATGGTTTTATAAAATATAAATATACACTGCCCCCATACACACACACTGCCCCCCCAAACACACACTACCCCCCATACACACACAGACCCCATACACACATACTGCCCCCATTAACATACCTAACACACACACATATTGCACACACACACTACATCCCCTATCCCAGCAGACCCCAGGTACGTTGTCAAACTGTTCTTAAACAGTTTGACTACTTACCCTGGGAGGACACTACGGAACTACTGGCACCATAACCACTACAACGTAATGTAGTGGTTATTGTGCCTGGATTGTTTCTTTAAATAATCTACCAGTGCCACTCCCAAGATTAGGGGCCCAGTATATGCCACAGCACTGTATATAAATACAACCTAAAAATTATTTGGACTTGGGGTGCCTTGGAAAAATATTGAAATAGTAAGGGCGCCTTGAACCAAAAAGGTTTGGGAACCCCTGGTCCAGAGCCTTTCTGATTAACTGTAAGCTTTTTCTACCTCCACTGAATGGCAACTCCAGGTATCTACTACCTACCTCTAGCCTACACTACTTGCATTGGAAAGCTATACCAGGTATCTACTAGTTTTCTATATCAAGATAAGCCATCCGTGCTTTCACTGGAAGTCTATTCCAGGTATCTAATACCCTTTCTATATCACTGTTACTGCTCCCACTGGAAGGCTATTCCAGGTATCTACTACCCTTTCTATATCACTGTTACTGCTCCCACTGGAAGGCTATTCCAGGTATCTACTACCCTTTCTTTTTCACTGTTACTGCTCCCACTGGAAGGCTATTCCAGGTATCTGCTACCCTTTCTATATCACTGTTACTGCTCCTACTGGAAGGCTATTCCAGGTATCTACTACCCTTCCTATATCACTGTTACTGCTCCCACTGGGAGGCTATTCCATGTATCTACTACCCTTTCTATATCACTGTTACTACTCCCACTGGAAGGCTATTCCATGTATCTACTACCCTTTCTATATCACTGTTACTGCTCTCACTGGAAGGCTATTCCAGGTATCTACTACCCTTTCTATATCACTGTTACTGCTCCCACTGGAAGGCTATTCTAGGTATCTACTACCCTTTCTATATCACTGTTACTGCTCCCACTGGAAGGCTATTCCAGGTATCTACTGCCCTTTCTATATCACTGTTACTCCTCCCACTGGAAGGCTATTCTAGGTATCTACTACCCTTTCTATATCACTGTTACTGCTCTCACTGGAAGGCTATTCCCGGTATCTACTACCCTTTCTATATCACTGTTACTCCTCCCACTGGAAGGCTATTCCAGGTATCTACTACCCTTTATATAGCTGTTTGCCTTGTTTGCGTCTGGATTAACTCACATTAGGCATTTTTATTTCTAGGCTTTGAATTACAGTGTTACACGTGTACAGGCAAGGCCAGTAACACCAACTGTATGAATGCGACCAACTGCCCGGCAGCCAGTACTTACTGCAAGACCTCGGTGGTTTCTGAGGGAATCGGTAAGAGTCAAACATAACATAGACTTTCTTCCTTTCCTTTTCTCCCCTTTCACTCTCCCAGAGTTAAAGTACTTCATGTTAATCCCACAGGTAGTCTGTCTGCGCCCACCATTTCCAAATCCTGTGATTCCGTCTGCGTGGCAACCAGTGTAGGAAATTGGCATTCCGTGAAATCTTTGTTTGTCACATATCAGTTTTCTTAACAATCAAATCAAGTATCTTGCAGTTTAACTTATGTTTATTCAAACATAACAATTATCATCCATCTGGTAATAACAAATGTCTTTAACAGTCTTGTCCAATACAGAGAGCAATGTTCTAGGTGTTATCCATTTTTGATGTTAAAGGTATTGGCCACGAATTCTAAACTACAATCAGTTTTATGGGTTTAAAATTCAGTTACAGAGGGGAGTATACATAAGATTGCCTTACTTTAAAATAAGTGGCTATCTTAGAAAAAGGGGAGTTACTTAGCATCATTTGAAATCTATGATTAAAGCCATACGTTATAGTTTTGGCGGTAAGCTACACAAAGGAGTTATATATGCATAGTAAATGAATAGATGCCTTTAGAAATATGAGCCATGGTAATACAGAGGGAGACTGGCTAGCAAAGCTTAGGTCAAAGGTTATTATAAACAGGCCCTTCAACATCACTCTTAAAGTGAACCAGATGTGGTCTCCATTCCTATACAATGAAAGTCTGTAATACTCTATAGGCCAAGGTATGGCTTCTCAATTTCAGTGTTCTTGAAGCAATCTGAATAAAACTTATAATATTTATATCAACACATTAAATACATTTAAAGTACATAATAATATTTTTCAAGCCCCTCTTTGATGCTTTATTTTAATGAATTTTAAAATATTGCATCATAATAACTTATACCAATTACTTATGGGATTTTAATTTTGTTTTCTGATATTGATCTAAGTATTAGTTTACAAGGAAAGGCCTTTTAACACAGCCATTTCCAGTTGTCTGTATTGCTTTTTACACTCCAAGAGGGAGAAGCAAGCCATTTTAACCCTTTCATTTCTGAACTCCTAAGAACAAAATTCTTGTTACGATTACCTTTACATTTTTCACTAATTCATTAATTTACCTTGGGCATTGATTTTACCTAACATTAATAATAACAGTATCATAGTTATTATGCTGTGTAATTGTATACAGTTTACATTAACCATAAATCACAATCGGTTTGATTTAGTCCATGAAATATTGTCCTCTCCAATCGAATCCACAAGCACAGTCTCTTTGAAAGTCCATAATGTCCTTTGAAAGTCCAAACAATTTGTCCTTTTATTTAAAATCATACAGGTTTTTGTCCATGTAAAACAGTATTAGTTCTGTAATGAAAAACAGATGGCAGTTTACTATTCTTATACATTAGTAAATTTCTTATACCTTAGTACATTTCTTTTACATTGATCACTAGACACAAGAATTGATTTATTACACTTTGTACCAATGTTTGCTTTTTAAACCTATAACACAGTTTGTTCTAATTTTTATTCTTAGACCAACATAAGGACCATAAGGACCTTCCCAACTTGCTTTTCATAGACCTGGTGTTTTAAAGGATTTTACCATTGCCTTGTAACCTGGCTTAAACATATCTGCATAATTTCCCTGTGCTACTTCTTTATATTTATTTAATTTATTTATATAGCGCCATCAGATTCCGTAGCGCTGTACAACTTTAACACATAGTTTACCATAAGGGACGACATTTGAAGTAGCAAAGTTCAAATCTAACAGTAGATGTTCCTGTAATACTTTCAACTATTCAGCATGTTCTGCTGTAACTTTGAATGTACTTGAAACAAAAGGTTTATTAGGGAAAGTGATTACATAGTTCTACATGTCACTAACTCATGAGGTGACACTTGAGTTTGGATTTGCAGGAATAGACATTAATACTCCTGGTAAATATGTTAACCAATTACTCTTATCTTAAAGCATTTTTATTTCAATTTTATTTTATTTATTTTAATTTAGAAATTAATTTATATAGAGTACCATGGTATTTTTGCCAAAGGAACTCTCTGCAATTTTGGTTTCTAGTATTTAGGTCTTGGATTAATTGAACACATATGAGACACTTCTGCAATATATTTATACACTTTTTGTTTTAAATTGGGATGATACAATTTATTTTGCAGGACCTTAAATAGTTGTCCTGTACCCAAATGCCCTGTGTACGATGATTGAATACAATCAGCTCTTGTAATAAGCCACTAGGTACAAATGTTTGTGTTTCATTGTGTTTAACCCTGTACGTGCCAGTTTCAGTATCTAGACCCATTCTTTCTATACTGAAAGCTACATCCTTTCATTCTCTATCTGATCTTATAGGGTATTTGTTATTTGTCTTTTACTAACAGTTGCACTCATTACATTTTCCAAGTATTACAACTCCTCAAACAAAGTTTCCTTTGATTCCTGATCTACAAGTCTGTTTCACAACAACAAGTTAAATTATTTTTTTTTTCCTGCCTAATTAAACAGTTCTGCCAGAATACCTGTATGTTTTAAAGCTTTATCCTGAGAATCTACCATTCCTCTTTTCTCCATATTGGGAGGTGAAGTGTTAAAGCTTTAACTACATAACTGCTGTCACTGATTATATTCACTGGGTCGTATACTGTTATTTCTAGAACTTTCTTTACAGACTCTAACTCCGCTTTCTGAGCAGCCATATGGCCTGGCAGTCTATCTTTGCAATTCTTTTGTTTAATCGTCATATATGACATAACCTGTGTGATGTAATCCATCAACATAAAATCTTGTTCCTCCACATACAAACTAGAAATCCCTTGTATTATTTGCTTCTCAAAAGGAGATCTGGATTATATTTCCATTTCCTTCTGACATCAAATCAGGAATAGCATATCTTTTACTGGTTTCTACCCTGGGTGGTTTATTTTGTAACTGGCTATATACTCCTAACTCAGAACAATTTTGTAACAGTTTTAGATATTTGGGGGGTTTGTAAATTTATCTGTCCAAATCCTGCCATGTGTTGTGTTGCTTCTAAAGCCCATCATACAGCCATGAGCTGTTTTACACAGGAAAACATTCCTCTTTCCACTGGATACATAATTTTAGCAAAATATCCCAGCATTCGTAAAGATTCATGCTACCTTTGCATTAAACTGCTATTAATGAAGAGACACCTGCGTAACATTGAACAATATATGGTACTGTTTCAATGGGAGCAGCTAGCACAGGCGCTTGTGTGAGAGCATCTTTTAACAGATTTAACTCTTTTCAAATTCCCCTGTCCAGATGATCTTATCTTTTCTATTTTAGCATATTGCATAAGGGTTTTGCTATCCCTGCCATATCATATATAAATTCTCTGCTAACATTTATCAAGCTTAAACATTTCTGTAGATGATACCCTGTCATTGGCCTTGGCAATTGCTGCAATGCTTTAACCCTTGCTGTACATGGCGTTTTACATTCTGGATCTATATTAACTTCTAGGAAAGTAAATCTTTCCTTCAAGATCTGCACTTTGAATGTGTTCAGTTTTAACCCATTATCTGCCAGTGTTTGACAATTATCACACAGTATCTGCTCATGCTCTTCCCTTGTTACTGTTTGAACTTAACAGATCATTAACATATTGCAACATCTTATTCCCATACCCCAGGGGTTCCAATACTTGAGCCATTGCTTTATGAAAGTAAGCTGGTGAGGCGTGGAAGCCCTGTAGCAACACCTGGAACAGATATTGATGATTTTTTAAAGGTAAAAGCATAGCGATACTAGCTATCTGGATTGAATGGTATAGAAAAGAACACATTGACTATATCCAATACAGAAAGTACTTAACATTAGCATCTATTTGCGCCATGATATCTGATGAGATTTACTTATTCACCACATACGTGTCTACAATTAAACCATAAGTGCCATTGGCTTGATTATTAGCCAAATGGTGACTTACATTTGGAATTACCCACTCTCAACACTCCTTGAGATACCAATGCTTTTATCACCTGATTCACACCTTCTTCTTATTCTTTGGGATCTTATATTGTTTAACTGCAGGGGGGGTCTAGAACTACGATTACAACTTGCAAATTCACTATCCCACAATCTTGTTTAGACTTAGAGCACACTGTGGGGTATTTAGTTTTAAGATATGGTACAACCTCATCATCTTGTTGTATAGAAGGTGACACTTCACTCTGTTTTACAATCATATAATGACTAAACTATCTTAAATTATTAGGTTTAACCACTCAACCTGTTTTGCTCTCACCTAAAGCTTGCCATAAAACCAAATTTAATAAATCCACATACAACTTTTTTTTATTGATAACATCCATTCCCATAATAATAGTACAGTGGGAGGAGAGGTGCAACCATAAATCACCAAAAGATTTTTCCTCCTTCAATCTCAACTTCATTAACAGTGGATAGAGTTGCATGTGTTCCATTAAACTTAGAAGGGATTTGTTCATATGCTTAAATTTTTAAAGGCAAGCGTGTTTTATTAGAGTCATTCCTGCTCCTGTTTCTAATAAAACTCTGTTATATTTCCCTCTAGTCTTCCATAAATATATGGTCGCCCATCTTCACTTCGTTATCAGCAAGATAGATCTGATAATAGCTAGGGGTTACACATCCCTATTTATTGGTGGGTTTAGGCAGATTTCACTTGCTGAATTTCAATGGCATTTAACATCAGTATACACTCTTCACATGAATTTGATATGTGAGGGGGGGTTGGTTGAAGATGTATGCTCTGTTTTTACAGCTGCCACTCTCTGTAGATTCTTATGGTCTTGGAAATTCAATTTTCTTTCCCTTTCACTGGGTAAGTTTTTTCTTCATATTTAGGACAATATCTCCTAACATGACCTTATTGGTTGCAATTATAGCATACCATAGAATTACTCTAATAAAACCCTATAATATCTATCTTGGGGTGTGGCCGAATAGTTTTTAGTACCCTGGTAATTTTGTTAATTTTGTGGTCTTTCCTTAAACCTCACTCTAAAATTACCATATTCAATTAATAACCTAACTTCTCCTTCTACCTTCTTCACTAGACACATTTTTAATAGGGGCCAGTCCTGCTGAAGTATCCCTAGACAAAAGTGTGTCTGTGCAACATTGTAGTTATTCCTGTGTTTTTCCTTTTTAACAATTGCAAGGATTTCATAATTTCCATAGCAGCAAAATCTCTTAATCTAGCTCATTTGGTTACCCTGATATTCTAGAGACATATTCACTAACTCTCTGCCTGTGTTACTCTTTAGACATAGTAAACTGTTTTGTGTCAGTAATCAAGTTCCATGCCTTATTCCTTAAATTAGCACAAACATGTATATCATAATTTTTCTCCATTTAAATTAATCAAAAGTAGAAAATTCAAAACTATCCAAACCAGTTGCACACCGTACAACCATTAGCAATATATTTGGAAACAATTCCTGCAACTAAACTCTGGGCTTTTCACATTCTTTATCCTCCAACACATCAATGAGTTAATTTTTAACCCATTCACTTAATGAGGCTGGCAGCCAGATCAAACGACATCTGGTGGCTACCACATCACTAAATTTTCTTTTATTCATTTCACCTTCAAAAACACTCATATTGTAAAAAGGTCCTCTCTGCTCATCATATTTAATCAATCTGGCTAATCTGAGAGTATCCATCTGACCCTTTTCCTTGCACAATTTCCCCATTTTTCTATATCTTTTCTTCTCTTCTGCCCTTTTCACACAACTTCTACTTTAATCCAAATCTTTCAGATTTTTCCACAAAATATCTGTAACATTCCCCAGACTAACAATTTTTGCAAATTGTCAAAATTAGTTACAACGTCTAATATTGGACATGTGAGACATTGTTTTATGGGTTCTATTTAACAGATCAGTCTGATTCTTAAGCATTTCTTTCATTATATTAAAATCTTAATTTCCTTGACATTACTTAATCCTTTCAACAACTGCCGAGAGTCTGAGTTTTTGTTTCAACTAATGTTGCATCCAATGCACTCTCAAAAGAGAGCCATGGGGGGCGATTTCCTTCTTTTAACACTTTTAAGGAGATTTACAGTTTAGCTAGAGGCTAGGTAAATTACTAGACCTTGCAACAACACATATATTTTTCAATTGTTTTTAACAACACATTTCTTTTTTGTTTCGATGTATTACAAACATAACAATTACTGGTCTTTTTAAGTTGACACCATTCCTTTATAGAATCATTAGTTTCCAGAAAGCCTTTTGCCAGTAATGCAACTTTTTCTTTCCCTTTTAACCACATTGCTTTGCTCATTACCAGTTAATCTGTCTAACCATTTCAATACACAATAGCGTTTTCAGGATTAACTCTTTTACAGACAGATCCTGTTACATTTGACAGCAGTCTTTTGCTGCCAATCCATAATTAACTAAACAGTTAATACAATTTGTTTCAATATACATATGAGCAACTTCTACAGACGTGTTAAAGACACATACCCTTGAAGTATTTGATTTCCACAGGTGTGCGCATCATCTGATGGAAGAATACTTTTTGGAATATGTAGTTATTTCTTGAGAATCCTCCGAAATGCCATCTTCGATCTGCAATTCGTCATAACATTTATTTCTTCACAAATAAAGTATGGATAAAAGGATACAGATTGTCCTCTCAATTATTATCGTCATATTCTTCCGTCAGTACTGAGCATATTTCCACGTTCGAACGATTTTTCCCCCTGCGCAACTCTATTTTCGCATAGTAAAGCTGAATGTTTAAATAAAGGATTTTTGGGATGCCATCCTGCTGTATCAGTCACTTGTGTTTCTCCTGTTGCAAGCCGGGTACTAAAGCTTTTTCTTCAGGGAACAATTTCAACTTTTCTTCAGTGAGTTTCTTGTCTTCTTCTTGTAATCTTCTTGTAGCTTGTAGCAGTCATAATTCAGGCTTAAATCAAAAGTTTGCTGTTGTTGGTGCCCGCATTCTCCACCATTAAATGTAGGAAATTGGCATTCCGTGAAATCTTTGTTTGTCACATATCAGTTTTCTTAACAATCAAATCAAGTATCTTGCAGTTTAACTTATGTTTATTCAAACATAACAATTATCATCCATCTGGTAATAACAAATGTCTTTAACAGTCTTGTCCAATACAGAGAGCAATGTTCTAGGTGTTATCCATTTTTGATGTTAAAGGTATTGGCCACGAATTCTAAACTACAATCAGTTTTATGGGTTTAAAATTCAGTTACAGAGGGGAGTATACATAAGATTGCCTTACTTTAAAATAAGTGGCTATCTTAGAAAAAGGGGAGTTACTTAGCATCATTTGAAATCTATGATTAAAGCCATACGTTATAGTTTTGGCGGTAAGCTACACAAAGGAGTTATATATGCATAGTAAATGAATAGATGCCTTTAGAAATATGAGCCATGGTAATACAGAGGGAGACTGGCTAGCAAAGCTTAGGTCAAAGGTTATTATAAACAGGCCCTTCAACATCACTCTTAAAGTGAACCAGATGTGGTCTCCATTCCTATACAATGAAAGTCTGTAATACTCTATAGGCCAAGGTATGGCTTCTCAATTTCAGTGTTCTTGAAGCAATCTGAATAAAACTTATAATATTTATATCAACACATTAAATACATTTAAAGTACATAATAATATTTTTCAACCAGTTTTAATATTCTGATTGTTTCGACTTCCGTGTCATGCTGCAGCACTGACCTGTGTAACACAAGCGGGGCCACCAGCGTGAAGTCCAGCTACGCCATCCTGGCTCTGTGTCTGGGTCTCTTCTTAACGCTCATCAGAAACCCATCTCTGTGATTTACCAGAACCCAAAGATCATTCTACAATATCCAACCACAGCGGACGCCCTAATAATATTACCGGGCCTAACTGAATTCTCCTGTACCCAGAGTTGGGGCGAGATAACAACAAAATATCGGAGGAAAGGCCTGAACTGGTTAAACCTGGACGGAATGTCTAACCTTGTAATCTCAACTCCGACGTACCTGTACAAACCTAAAGACCAGTGAAAGCTAGCTGTACCCTCACAGAAAAAATAATTGGACATTAATAAAATTATTTTTATACTTCTATTATTTTTTATTATTTTCTTGGATGCATAACGTCTCCATAAGTATTACTACCCTGAGATCGGCAAACTGTCTGCAGAATTAACAATAAATATGAAGCAATTTACTGTTCTGTTAATACCTTCTTTCTGTGGGTCAATGAGTAACGCAGGGTACCTGCCTGAACTTAGCAAAACTGACAGGGCCGAGTCTTCACTCTCTGTAAATATTGAGGTATTGTGGTGGAATCTCGGTAAAAATAAATTTAGTAGGCCGAGATTACCACGTGGCATGTGTACGTGCATATGCTGACGTATCGATCAGTTGGTTGCACGAGGCAAGATACGATCAGTAGTGTACGGAGCATGTGCAAGAATACAGGATATAGTATTCCCCTCCTCCATTGTGCTGGACAAGCCATGCGGTCAAGCAGGAAGTTAATTCTTATTTGTATTGATTGGTCAAGAGAATGTGCGGGTGGAGCTTAATATGGGAGGAGTTATGTGCCTATATAAGGAGCCTGCACTATTGTCCGGGGCTCAGAACTTGCTGTATTTTGGTGACATTAGTCCCTCTGAGTCCCGATCGGTGATCCAATAAAGAATCTCTTCCTTCCTGAAGAAACCTGTGTCCATCTCTCTGTGCTTTGCTTCCGTCAGTTTCTCCGGTATCATTTGGTGCATTGGCCGGGAAGCTCATCGTTCAACGGTAGCTGAGAGGCAGAGGCTTGAGACGGTCTATCTTTGCCCACGTTCTCTACGGCTGCACCCCTGAACTTCTGCGTGGACCTCCCTTCGTCTCGGCGCCACTGGTCTGTTGTCCAGGAGATCATCGGCCTCTACGTAAGAAGTGCTGGGGTGTCCCCGTCGATGAGTGTGAACTCAGGTTCAGGAACGATGAGGTAAGACAACTGCTGTTTTAGACGGCAGACCCACTAGGGGTATACCGATTGTGCGGTAGGCCCAAAAGGGGTTTAAATCTGTGTATGGAATCTGCCCCCTCTGTCGGAGGGAAGGAGCGAAGGCGCACCGCTCAATCGAACGCTCTTTAGTAAGACCGTTTGATTTGGTTAGTCAGGCGGGGTTCTGGTGTAAATAGCCCTAGCCGGACACCGGTGTCTTGTCTAGACTAGCGTTCTAGGGTGTATATTTTTGTTCGCTAGGTCGGAGGGACCGGGAGACTAAGCGGCGTCTGTGTAAATTCGGTTCGCTAGCTCTCAACCTATCTTGGCTAAGTGGGAAGGCGTGTAAATTTGGAACCAACTAGATTTTTGATAGTAATCGACTAAGAGGCGTCTGTGTAAATTCGGTCCTCTAGCTCGCTATATGTGGTGCTTGGGCAGTGTGGCTAACCAAAACGGATGTATATAGTTTTAGGTAGTCCATTCAAGGTACTGGCCAATAGTTTAGTTGGGATTGTAAATGTGTTAAAGATTGTTTAGTAAAGTGTATATCTTGTTAGATAGCGCAAGCTCAGCCGTCTAGCGAGAGTGTTAATAGTGTGTTGCTGTATCATAGTGCACGGTACCATAACCCTGTATATTTACTGACACTGTATATAAGTACTAATCATTGTCGTCTATTGCATGTTTAACACCATAACCACTAATAATTGTATTGTGACCTTAAATTGTGCTTTGACCTATGCTAACCGTACTGTAACCACTATTTGTAAAAGACGATGTTACTGGGGTGTGTTATAGACGGGTAATTCATATATAGAGAATTATAGCGTGGGTGACTGTATAGTTTCGCCAAAGGGCATAATATTGATTATTTAGTGACTGGTGTAACAGCTGTGTATGCACGGGAATTCCCTGAGTGTTTATTGTGTTATTGTGTACGTTTCACTTGGTAACTGTACCACGTGGTGCTGTTGCCAGAGGAAACGGGTGTGACTGTTGAATAGAACGCGTGCATAGTATTCGTTGTCAACAACGTTCCATTGATAAGTATGGGCGCGTCGGAGTCAACGATTCCGGATCCCTTAGGTTGTATGGTGAAGCATTTTAAAAAGGGATTCAAAACATGTGATTTTGGGGTTAAAATGTCTCCTGTACGTTTGGTCACTTTGTGCACTAGGGAGTGGCCTACTTTGGTTGCGGCATGGCCGCCACGTGGCAGTTTGGATCCAACTCTGGTACAGCGCGTACACGTGGCTGTATCGGGTAGGCCTGAACTTTACGGTTTCCTTATATTGATTGTTGGAGACAGGCCGTAAATGACTCGCCAAAATGGATTCAGATATGCCACGAGGAGCAATGTCGCCTCATGGTGGCCAGGACTTGTTTGTCCACTTGGACTGTGGTTAGGCCCATTTTGGACACGCCCCCTGAGTCCGAGATCCCTTTGCCGCCCCCTTACTTTCCTTTAAGAGGAAGTGACGCGAATGCAGGAAGTTCTGCACCCCTTCCCCCATTGCCCCCATCCACTTCCGCTTCCTCCTCTAGTACAGAATCCCCCCCCTCTCGTACTAAATCTCCCCTTCCGGAACCAGGACCAACCCCCATTAGATCTGAATATCCTGATTTGGCGCCATTTCAAACTTCCGGTCAAGCTTCTTCTAGCTCGGCTCGAAGTGTTCTATTTACCAACTTTTCCCAAAATCAAGCTCCCACATCCTTATGCTCTATTACCCCCCGACCGGAACCTCTAACTGACGCCCCTCCACGTAGCCCTATACTAACCCGACAACTGACCGGTACCCAACAATTAAAACATTATCAGATGCCTCTTCGTCTGAATCCTGGGTCAGCCTATATCGATGCCGCAGGTCAAATGGCACATGCTGACCCAGTCTTCGTATATGTCCCGTTCACGACTACCGATCTCTTGAATTGGAAGACCCACAACTCCTCGTACACTGAGAAACCACAAGCTATGACCGATCTGTTCACCTCGATAGTTCAGACACATAACCCGACATGGGCTGATTGCCAGCAGTTATTAATGACTTTGTTTAATAATGAGGAAAGGACAAGGATTAATCAAGCGGCCATTAAAGCGCTAGAGGATAGAGCCCGTGCTTTGAATCAAGCCAATCCGGCAGCATGGGCCGCAACACATTACCCTAACACCGATCCCGACTGGAATGTAAATGGCGCAGATATGGTTCAACTCAGAGCCTATAGAGACGCTATAATTGCTGGCATGAAAGCCGGAGGGAAGAAAGCTATCAATATGTCGAAGACAGTTGAGGTGATTCAGAAAAGTGATGAAGCGCCCAGTGTCTTTTATGACCGATTATTGGAGGCATACCGCTTGTATACCCCCTTTAATCCGGAAGACGCTGATAACTCCCGAATGGTGAACTCCGCCTTTGTCAGCCAAGCTTACGGAGATATTAAGCGCAAGCTACAGAAATTAGAAGGGTTTGCAGGTATGTCTATCACCCAACTAATGGAGGTAGCGAATAAAGTATACATGAATAGGGAAACAGAAAGTAAGAAAGAGGAAGAGCGCAAGATGCGTAGAAAGGCAGATATGCTAGCGGTAGCGATCGCAGGCGTAGATAGACGGGGCCCAGATAGAGGCGATAGTAAGTGGAATGAGGAACCTCTGAGTAGAAATCAGTGCGCATACTGTAGGGAAGAAGGGCATTGGAGAAGTGAGTGTTCGCGAAGAGAACAGTATGAGAGAGACAGACCCAGGGCAGGTTACGGAAACTTTAGAGGCAGAGCGAGAGGTAGAGGAGGCCCCGGAGGGAGTAATGGTAATAGAGGGAGCAATGGGAATAGAGGAAGTGTTAGGGAAGATAGGTATTTTCCAGCAGCGCAAAGGTCCCGCGATAGAGAAGGTAGGGACTTTGTGGGATTGGCTGACACGGTCATGGAGGACTATTGATACCGACCGGGCTCCATCCCCCTTGGTCGAGCGGAGCCTATGGTCGATGTATCAATAGGGGGAAAAAGGAGTGCGTTCATGATCGACACTGGTGCTGAACATTCGGTGGTGACTAATCTAGTTGCTCCTCCATCTGGAAGAACTATTACTGTAATAGGAGCAACTGGGAGAAGTGCTGAAAAACCGGTTCTTAAAAGTCGACTCTGTACATTGGGAGGCCACATAGTAAAACATCAATTCCTTTATATGCCTGAATGTCCAGTCCAATTGCTGGGACGTGATATGCTATCCAAATTACAAGCGCAGATTACGTTCCTACCAAATGGAACAACATCCCTAAAGTTTAATGGACCTTCAGGTATTATGACATTATCCGTACCAAAGGAAGAAGAGTGGCGACTTTATACAGCGTTGACTAGCCAAAACCCTAGGAGTGATGAATCCTTATTCAACATACCAGGAGTTTGGGCAGAGAACAACCCACCAGGACTGGCCCGCAATATTCCACCTATTAAAATCGAACTAAAACTTGGGGTTTATCCAGTGAGCCTAAGACAATATCACATCCCACAGAAGGCTAAGAAGAACATCCAATCCTATCTGGATAAGTTCATACGGTATGGTATCCTAAAATTCTGTACTTCCCCCTGGAACACCCCATTGCTGCCTGTTCAAAAGCCCAGTACAGATGAGTATCGACCTGTGCAGGACTTGAGAGCAGTCAATGATGCGGTTGTTAGTATACATCCAGTTGTGCCCAATCCATATAACCTGCTTGCTTTAATTCCGGGCGGGGCTACTTATTTTACAGTCTTAGATCTCAAAGATGCCTTCTTTTGCCTCCGAATTGCCGCATAAAGCCAATGTATCTTCGCTTTCCAATGGGAAATCGCTGTAACGGGCTCAAAACGCCAAATGACTTGGACAAGACTGCCCCAAGGGTTTAAAAATTCACCTACCCTATTTGTTTCAGCTCTAAGTCAAGATCTACTGGATTTCGAGTCTATCCCAGGAGAGTGTGTATTGTTACAATATGTAGATGACTTGTTGATAGCAGCAGTTACAAAGGAAATATGTCAGCAAGCAACGCACGATCTACTACACATTCTTTGGAAGGCAGGATACAAGGTGTCCAGAAAGAAGGCTCAGTTGTGTTTGCCAACTGTCAAATATCTGGGATTCCATATCTCTGAAGGTCAAAGAATTATGGAGCCAGAGAGAAAAGAAGCTGTGTGCCAAATACCGATACCCAAGAATAGAAGACAAGTGCGAGAATTCTTGGGGGCAGCAGGCTTCTGTAGGATATGGATTCCCAGCTACGCGATACTGGCAAAACCTCTGTATGCAGCTATTAAAGGTACTGAGCACGACCCCTTCTTATGGACTCAGGAACAGCAAACGGCATTTGAAGATGTGAAGAAGGCTTTGATGAGTGCCCCAGCATTAGGTCTACCTGATCACACACGACCATTCTACCTGTACGTACATGAGCAAAGAAGAATGGCTGTGGGAGTATTGACACAGTACTTGGGATCATGGCAAAGACCTGTTGCCTACATGTCTAAGCAATTGGATGCAGTGGCCAGCGGACTTCCACCTTGTCTAAGAGCCGTAGCTGCAGCCGCCCTGCTCGAAGCTGAAGCCGATAAACTCACTCTGGGTCAAGAACTTTATGTACGAGTCCCACATGCAGTACAGACGTTGTTGGATTACAAAGTAAATCATTGGTTTAGTAACAGCCGTATGACCAAGTATCAAGCAATGTTGTATGAAAACCCAGGAGTGCATTTAGAGACTGTAAACACCTTAAATCCAGCTACCCTTTTGCCACAACCTACTGAAAGTCAACATGATTGTTTGGAAGTGATTGATGAAGTATTTTCAAGTAGACCAGATCTTCGTGATTTTCCCATCCAGAACCCCGATGTTCAATATTACACCGACGGCAGTAGTTATGTGAAAGAAGGGATCCGCTATGCAGGATATGCAGTAACAACGATAGACAAGGTGATAGAAGCTCGGCCACTGGCAAAAGGAACATCAGCACAAAAGGCAGAATTAATAGCACTGACACGAGCGTTACAATTGGCTGAAGGTTTAAGAGTGAACATCTACACGGACTCCAAGTATGCGTTTTTAACCACTCATGCCCACGGAGCTTTGTATAAAGAAAGAGGACTATTGAATTCAGAAGGCAAAGAAATCAAGTACGCAGCTGAAATCCTACAACTATTGGAAGCAGTGTGGGAGCCGAAAGAAGTCGGTATTATTCATTGTCGAGCGCATCTGAGAGGAGATGGTGATGTAACCAAAGGAAATCGGATGGCAGATAGTGCAGCTAAGCGTGCTGCTGAATCGGGAAGACAGGAGTATGTGGGGCATATAGCTGCTCTTATACCAACTCCACTGTCTCAATGGACTCCAGTTTATACAGCTCAAGAAGAGGAGTGGTTAAAGACTGAACCTGGAAAGTATTTGGAGAACAAATGGTATCAGTTAGAAGATGGAAGAATAGTCATTCCAGCATCACTAGCGGTAGAAATTGTCCAGAACTATCACAACGGGACACATTCTGGGAGAGATAGCACAGAAGAATCTCTCAGAAAACATTTCTACATACCAAGATTGTCCAACTTGACTCAGGCCATTGTACGAAGATGTGTAACGTGTGCTAAAATAATGCAAGACAAGGACCAGTAAAGCCACCAGGAGTCCAGTTTATGGGGGGACTCCCCATGTCCGATTTACAAATTGACTATACAGTGATGCCTAAATCGGGTGGACATCGTTACCTGCTGGTAGTTGTGTGCACCTATTCAGGCTGGGTAGAAGCATGTCCTACTCGTACAGAGAAAGCAGGAGAAGTTGTGAGATTCCTGCTACGAGAAATAATACCCCGATATGGACTACCCTGCTCTATAGGATCGGACAATGGTCCAGCTTTTGTTCATCAGTGCCTACAACAACTGACTCATATGCTTGGTATAAAGTGGAGGCTTCATACGGCATATAGACCCCAAAGTTCTGGTAAGGTAGAGAGAACTATTAAGAATCAGTTGGCTAAAATGTGTCAGGAAACACAACTTAAGTGGAACGTTCTCTTGCCCATAGCTCTATTGCGAATCCGCAGTACACCTACCAGAAGAATGGGCCTCTCTCCTTTTGAAATCATGTATGGGCGACCACCTCCCGTACTTGGTAACTTAAGGGGGGATTTGAGTCATTTGGGAGAAGGAATTACCCGGCAGCAGGTTGTAGAGTTGGGTAAGACTATGGAGGAGGTACAGAAATGGGTACAAGATAGATTACCTGTGAATATTTATCCCCCAGTTCATAGTTACCACCCAGGAGACCAAGTGTGGATTAAAGAGTGGAATAATGTACCGTTAGGGCCCAAGTGGAGAGGTCCTTATGTTGTTCTTTTGTCTACCCCTACAGCGATAAAAGTAGCCGAAGTGACTCCGTGGATACATCACTCCAGGGTTAAACCAGCAGCAGTCGATTCTTGGCAAGTTACAGCAGATCCAGAGAATCCCTGCAAGATCCGGTTAAAACGCACGACTCAGTCGGAGTGACGAGGAACCTTGTGGATTACAAATTTTATTGTTTCAGAGATTTGGTAAGTGAGTGGGAAGGCCATAATAAAGCCTGTCCACCCACCAACGAGTGATAAGTCAGGAAAGTCTCGAAGGGACCCCTGTGAAGACGAGCAGAACTCCATTCCCTGCAGCCCTTACATCCTGGAAGCTGAGGTGCCTTCGCACGGACGAAGACTGAGGATGACGACGAAAGATGTGCTTATAATAATGTTTATTTATGTGTATTTTTATATTCAGGAAGGTAGAGGTACCGACACTCCTAGCTGTGAGGTATGCATTAAGACTACAAGAACAGGTAACCATATATCCCAGACCCTAATTTGGCATTCGCAATATGAATGTAAAGGAGATGTATCAAGATGTAGATACTTAAATATAGAATATAGTGTGTGCCATTTAGGAGTAGGAGAACCTAAGTGCTTCAGTCCAAAGTATCAACCCTGTACAATTTGGTTGACTATCAGGAATGGAGATCCTCAGGGGACCCTAATTAACAAGACAGTATTAGAATCCGTATATTCTTCAGGTGTTCTGCTATTTGATGCGTGTAAGGCGATATCAAGTGGTAGAAAGCCGTGGAATATATGTGGGGATCTTAGATGGGAGAGAACGTATGGGTCTAACGATAAATATATTTGTCCCAGTAGTAAAAATAAGTATGTGAGTCCTAGATGCCCAAATAGAGATTATAACTTTTGCCCATATTGGTCTTGTGTGGGGTGGGCAACTTGGGGACAGACAGCAAACAAGGACATGATTGTGACTAAGTTGCCTACTAGTTCATACTGTAAGTCTATGGAATGCAATCCAATCCATATACTTATAAATAACCCCGACAAGTTCTTAGATAAATATGGTAATTTATTTGGGTTTCAAATATATGGGACGGGTTTAGATCCTGGGACAATATTGTTTATAGGGATAGAGACTGATACGGTAACCTCCCAAACTCATCAAGTATACCACTCCTTTTATGAAGAGATGAGCATAGATAATAAGATCCCCCATAATGCTAAAAACCTGTTCATAGATTTAGCCGAAAGTATTGCCGGTAGTCTTAATGTTACCAACTGCTATGTGTGTGGAGGTACTAACATGGGAGACCAATGGCCTTGGGAAGCAAAGGAGGTAATGTCCGGTTCTGAGGCAGTTGACCAATTAATATCTACACAAGCCGATTATCATATGAGTGTTAGAGGTAAATCTGAGTGGAGATTAAAGACCTCCATCATAGGTTATGTTTGCATAGCGAGGAAAGGAATGATGTATAATACTTCTGTAGGAGAATTAACTTGTCTAGGGCAAAAAGCTTATGATGATGATACAAAGAATACAACTTGGTGGTCGGCTTCAAATGTCTCAGAACCATCTAACCCGTTTGCTAGATACACCAATTTAAAGGATGTGTGGTTTGATTTATCCATCACATCTAACTGGAGAGCCCCAGCAAATTTGTACTGGATCTGTGGTAAGAAAGCCTATTCGGAGTTGCCACAGGACTGGGAAGGGGCATGTGTGTTGGGTATGCTCAAACCATCCTTCTTCTTGTTACCTATTGAAACAGGTGAGACTTTAGGTGTTAAAGTGTATGATGTGAATCATAGGAAGAAAAGGGGACCCATAGAGATAGGCGCCTGGGAAGATAATGAATGGCCTCCCCAGCATATTATAGATTATTATGGGCCAGCCACGTGGGCAGAGGATGGTACCTTTGGTTATAGAACCCCTATTTATATGCTCAACCGTATTATAAGATTACAGGCAGGGGTGAGATCATTACTAACGAAACATCACAAGCGCTCAATCTTCTAGCGAAGCATAATACCAGGATGAGGACAGCAGTATACCAAAATAGATTAGCGTTGGATTACCTTTTGGCAGTAGAGGGAGGTGTATGTGGGAAGTTTAACCTGAGCAATTGCTGTCTTCAAATAGATGACGAAGGGAAAGCAATAGCTGAGCTTACTAGCCATATGGTTAAACAAGTAGCTGGTTTGGTAGCTGGTATGAGTGGTTTGGAGGGCTCAAGGCAGTGGTAGGTGGAGTCCTACTGATTTTAATGTTGTGTCTACTCCTGCCGTGCCTTATACCCTTAGTAGTTAGGTCTGTGCAAAGCCTGATAGAAAATATAGCAGAGAGGAAGGCTGTAGCACAGATAATGGCAATTTATAAATATAAGGCTCTAGATCAGGGAGAACCAATGCAGGAAGATGAGTGTTGAAGATTCACATCATAAGATAAGTCTGGTTTGGTTCAAGGTAACTTGCGGTGTATGCAAACCAAGGTTAAGTGATGCCTCAAGTAATTGTGAAATATCAAGAGGCATCAAAGGGGGGAATGTGGTGGAATCTCGGTAAAAATAAATTTAGTAGGCCGAGATTACCACGTGGCATGTGTACGTGCATATGCTGACGTATCGATCAGTTGGTTGCACGAGGCAAGATACGATCAGTAGTGTACGGAGCATGTGCAAGAATACAGGATATAGTATTCCCCTCCTCCATTGTGCTGGACAAGCCATGCGGTCAAGCAGGAAGTTAATTCTTATTTTTATTGAATGGTCAAGAGAATGTGCGGGTGGAGCTTAATATGGGAGGAGTTATGTGCCTATATAAGGAGCCTGCACTATTGTCCGGGGCTCAGAACTTGCTGTATTTTGGTGACATTAGTCCCTCTGAGTCCCGATCGGTGATCCAATAAAGAATCTCTTCCTTCCTGAAGAAACCTGTGTCCATCTCTCTGTGCTTTGCTTCCGTCAGTTTCTCCGGTATCAGTATTGCATGAAAATAAAAATATCATATATGTCTATATTTATTGTCATCTTCCTGGTTCTTGAACAGTTTGACTACTTACCCTGGGAGGACACTACGGAACTACTGGCACCATAACCACTACAACGTAATGTAGTGGTTATTGTGCCTGGATTGTTTCTTTAAATAATCTACCAGTGCCACTCCCAAGATTAGGGGCCCAGTATATGCCACAGCACTGTATATAGATACAACCTAAAAATTATTTGGACTTGGGGTGCCTTGGAAAAATATTGAAATAGTAAGGGCGCCTTGAACCAAAAAGGTTTGGGAACCCCTGGTCCAGAGCCTTTCTGATTAACTGTAAGCTTTTTCGACCTCCACTGAATGGCAACTCCAGGTATCTACTACCTACCTCTAGCCTACACTACTTGCATTGGAAAGCTATACCAGGTATCTACTAGTTTTCTATATCAAGATAAGCCATCAGTGCTTTCACTGGAAGTCTATTCCAGGTATCTACTACCCTTTCTATATCACTGTTACTGCTCCCACTGGAAGGCTATTCCAGGTATCTACTACCCTTTCTATATCACTGTTACTGCTCCCACTGGAAGGCTATTCCAGGTATCTACTACCCTTTCTATTTCACTGTTACTGCTCCCACTGAAAGGCTATTCCAGGTATCTACTACCCTTTCTATATCACTGTTACTGCTCTCACTGGAAGGCTATTCCAGGTATCTGCTACCCTTTCTATATCACTGTTACTGCTCCCACTGGAAGGCTATTCCAGGTATCTACTACCCTTTCTATATCACTGTTACTGCTCCCACTGGAAGGCTGTTCCAGGTATCTACTACCCTTTATATATCACTGTCACTGCTCCCACTGGAAGGCTATTCCAGGTATCTACTACCCTTTCTATATCACTGTCACTGCTCCCACTGGAAGGCTATTTCAAGTATCTACTACCCTTTCTATATCACTGTTACTGCTCCCACTGGGAGGCTATTCCAGGTATCTACTACCCTTTCTATATCACTGTTACTGCTCCCACTGGGAGGCTATTCCAGGTATCTACTACCCTTTCTATATCACTGTTACTGCTCCCACTGGAAGGTTATTCTAGGTATCTTCTACCCTTTCTATATCACTGTTACTGCTCCCACTGGAAGGCTATTCCAGGTATCTACTGCCCTTTCTATATCACTGTTACTGCTCCCACTGGAAGGCTATTCCAGGTATCTACTACCCTTTCTATATCACTGTTACTACTCCCACTGGGAGGCTATTCCAGGTATCTACTACCCTTTCTATATCACTGTTACTGCTCCCACTGGAAGGCTATTCCAGGTATCTACTGCCCTTTCTATATCACTGTTACTGCTCCCACTGGAAGGCTATTCCAGGTATCTACTACCCTTTCTATATCACTGTTACTACTCCCACTGGAAGGCTATTCCAGGTATCTACTACCCTTTCTATTATTATTAGAATTATCTCCCTTTATACAGCGCCAACAGATTCCGTAGCGCTTTAACAATATTATTAGAGGGGGGAACGAGGGAGGAACTGGAGAAACAGGTCTTCAACAACAAATAACTTTTCCAGCAAACTCGTGATAACTAAACAAGCCTTTTGTAAAGCAGCCCAGGTTTATTTAACACCAACCTGGGGCTCACCCAGTAACCCCATTCAATTTCCTTCATGTTAAGGGGGGAGATAATGTCCACCATTGCACACAGAGTTCTTTCAATATTAAGAAGATAAACTTGTTTTGTTTGAATCTCTTAATCCTAGTGTCTAACAAGAAATCCCATGGGGCAGCCTTACATTATGGAGATCTCTATCCCAGAGAAACAGGCACACCTAGGATCAAAGAGAAGACAATACTCGTTCTGTCTCCATGGAGGATGATGGTCTTGTCTCTATACAATTACATCAGGACAATCTTGATAAACAGGTAGGCAGCTTCAGGAAGGGTTTTCCTGAATAGGAGACATGTTTCTGGGTTCCCACCCAGAAACATGTCTCCTATTCAGGAAAACCTTTCCTATTCAGGAAATCCCATTGACTTGGTAGAAACCAACACCCCTATATAAGAAGCTTCTGGCTTTCAATATGTCCACTGGTCCTCATTCACCCATCATGGACACCTTGAAAGCCATCTTCCTGCTGACTGCCCTCTGCACAGGGACAGGTAGGATCGGACACTTTGATTTGCTGTCATATTCTGTTTTTGTCCATTCATAGTATTTCCATCAGATTAGCCTGTGATGATATAATTCCTGGCGATTTCTGTTATGCCGGACTTTCTTGGCCTTTACCTGTAACATTGTATCAGTGGTGTGAGATATTCAGAAAGGTTTTCAGCCTTACCAACTCCATCCACCTTCCTCTCTGCCAGTTTATTTATTTTGTACTAAATCGTAAATAATTGGCGACACTTTATCTTTACTACTTCCACCATCTGAATATTCCAAGTACCACCCTTTCTATATCACTGTTAGAAATTACTGCTCCCACTGGAAGGCTATTCCAGGTATCTACTACCCTTTCTATATCACTGTTACTGCTCCCACTGGAAGGCTATTCCAGGTATCTACTGCCCTTTCTATATCACTGTTACTGCTCTCACTTGAAGGCTATTCCAGGTATCTACTGCCCTTTCTATATCACTGTTACTGCTCTCACTTGAAGGCTATTCCAGGTATCTACTACCCTTTCTATATCACTGTTACTGCTCTCACTTGAAGGCTATTCCCAGTATCTACTACCCTTTCTATATCACTGTTACTGCTCTCACTTGAAGGCTATTCCTGGTATCTACTACCCTTTCTATATCACTGTTACTGCTCCCACTGGAAGGCTATTCCAGGTATCTACTACCCTTTCTATATCACTGTTACTGCTCCCACTGGAAGGCTATTCTAGGTATCTACTACCCTTTCTATATCACTGTTACTGCTCTCATTGGAAGGCTATTCCAGGTATCTACTGCCCTTTCTATATCAATGTTACTGCTCCCACTGGAAGGCTATTCCAGGTATCTACTACCCTTTCTATATCACTGTTACTGCTCCCACTGGAAGGCTATTCCCGGTATCTACTGCCCTTTCTATATCACTGTTACTGCTCCCCCTGGAAGGCCATTCCAGGTATCTACTGCCCTTTCTATATCACTGTTACTGCTCCCACTGAAAGGCTATTCCAGGTATCTACTGCCCTTTCTATATCACTGTTACTGCTCCCACTGGAAGGCTATTCCAGGTATCTACTACCCTTTCTATATCGCTGTTACTGCTCCCACTGGAAGGCTATTCCCGGTATCTACTACCCTTTCTATATCACTGTTACTGCTCCCACTGGAAGGTTATTCTAGGTATCTACTACCCTTTCTATATCACTGTTACTGCTCCCACTGGAAGGCTATTCCAGGTATCTACTGCCCTTTCTATATCACTGTTACTGCTCTCACTTGAAGGCTATTCCCGGTATCTACTACCCTTTCTATATCACTGTTACTGCTCTCACTGGAAGGCTATTCCAGGTATCTACTACCCTTTCTATATCACTGTTACTGCTCCCACTGGAAGGCTATTCCAGGTATCTACTACCCTTTCTATATCACTGTTACTCCTCCCACTGGAAGGCTATTCCAGGTATCTACTACCCTTTATATAGCTGTTTGCCTTGTTTGCTTCTGGATTAACTCACATTAGGCATTTTTATTTCTAGGCTTTGCATTACAGTGTTACACGTGTACAGGCAAGGCCAGTAACACCAACTGTATGAATGCGACCAACTGCACGGCAGCCAGTACTTACTGCAAGACCTCGGTGGTTTCTGGGGGAATCGGTAAGAGTCAAACATAACATAGACTTTCTTCCTTTCCTTTTCTCCCCTTTCCCTCTCCCAGAGTTAAAGTACTTTGTGTTAATCCCACAGGTAGTCTGTCTGCGGCCACCATTTCCAAATCCTGTGAGTCCGACTGCAAGGCAACCAGTTTGAATGTTCTGATTGTTTCGGGTACCGTGTCATGCTGCAGCACTGACCTGTGTAACAAAAGCGGGGCCACCAGCGTGAAGTCCAGCTACGCCATCCTGGCTCTGTGTCTGGGTCTCTTCTTAACGCTCATCAGAAACCCATCTCTGTGATTTACCAGAACCCAAAGATCATTCTACAATATCCAACCACAGCGGACGCCCTAATAATATTACCGGGCCTAACTGAATTCTCCTGTACCCAGAGTTGGGGCGAGATAACAACAAAATATCGGAGGAAAGGCCTGAACTGGTTAAACCTGGACGGAATGTCTAACCTTGTAATCTCAACTCCGACGTACCTGTACAAACCTAAAGACCAGTGAAAGCTAGCTGTACCCTCACGGAAAAAATAATTGGACATTAATAATATTATTTTTATACTTCTATTATTTTTTATTATTTTCTTGGATGCATAACGTCTCCATAAGTATTACTACCCTGAGATCGGCAAACTGTCTGCAGAATTAACAATTAATATAAAGCAATTTACTATTCTGTTAATACCTTCTTTCTGTGGGTCAATGAGTAACGCAGGGTACCTGCCTGAACTTAGCAGAACTGACAGGGCCGAGTCTTCACTCTCTGTAAATATTGAGGTATTGCATGAAAATAAAAAT
This sequence comes from Pelobates fuscus, assembly GCF_036172605.1. Taxonomy (NCBI): domain Eukaryota; kingdom Metazoa; phylum Chordata; class Amphibia; order Anura; family Pelobatidae; genus Pelobates; species Pelobates fuscus. The sequence goes on from NC_086320.1 coordinate 13,419,238, forward strand.
ATCATATATGTCTATATTTATTGTCATCTTCCTGGTATTTCAAAGGACAGACAATGTTTTCAAATACTATAGTGCGCGATATGATAGCACACTGTGAAATATAACTCACAGGGACATGACTGAGTTGTGGGGTCCCTTTTCTTGACCATGAGATTGATATATTGTGTCCCCAGTCCAGCCCACTAATAAAAGAGAGACTTAATTATTTACGGCAACCACAAGTCATCAATTTAATTTGTGAGTGTGACTCACATCAACCTCAGGCAGCCCATAACAAATATGTTCTGATGGTGTGCTAAAAAAGAAGCCAAATTGTGTATGTATGTCTGTTTGGGTGCATGTGTGTGCCTGTCTCTGTGTCTGGGTTTGTAAATATGTGCATGTGTCAATTACATCATTTGGGTATATGTGTCTGTGAGTGCTGGAGATTGTGTTTGTTTAATATCACTGAAGGCGGGTTACCAATATTTGTCATTCCAGCTGCTGTGGGTATTCAGTACACAAAACATAATAAACAAAGAAGGAAATGGGGTGTTTTGGGGAGTAATATAGATAAAAAAAAACAATTTGTCAACCCACTAAGAACATCTTAATCTGGTTTATAGGGTCTGATGTTTTTTTTTTATATGGGGTACATGTGTTAATACTTAGTCAAACAATATTTATTTATTTATACATTACACAAATGCATACAACACTACTTATACAGTAACACACACTACATGCACACATGTAACACAGTAACACACATTACATGCACACATGTAGTTACACCTTCAAACACACGTACAGTACTATCAGACACACATGCTCACTCAGACACAGTGACACACTGATATTACAAAAACACACATACAGTACTATCAGACATACATGCTCACTCACAGACACAGTGACACACTGATATTACACAAACACACGTACAGTACTATCAGACATACATGCTCACTCAGACACAGTGACACACTGATATTACACAAACACACATACAGTATTATCAGACATACATGCTCACTCACAGACACAGTGACACACTGATATTACACAAACACACATACAGTACTATCAGACATACATGCTCACTCACAGACACAGTGACACACTGACACTGATATTACACAAACACACGTACAGTGCTATCAGACATACATGCTCACTCACAGACACAGTGACACACTGATATTACACAAACACACATACAGTACTATCAGACATACATGCTCACTCACAGACACAGTGACACACTGATATTACACAAACACATGTACAGTACTATCAGACATACATGCTCACTCACAGACACAGTGACACACTGATATTACACAAACACACGTACAGTACTATCAGACATACATGCTCACTCACAGACACAGTGACACACTGATATTACACAAACACACGTACAGTACTATCAGACATACATGCTCACTCACAGATACAGTGACACACTGATATTACACAGACACACATACAGTACTATCAAACAAACATGCTCACTCACAGACACAGTGACACACTGATATTACACAAACACACGTACAGTACTATCAGACATACATGCTCACTCACAGACACAGTGACACACTGATATTACACAAACACACATACAATACTATCAGACATACATGCTCACTCACAGACACAGTGACACACTGATATTACACAGACACACGTACAGTACTATCAGACATACATGCTCACTCACTCAGAGACACAGTGACACACTGATATTACACAAACACACAATCATACACACACATTCATTTGCAGTGACACACATACAAATTAGCCTAAAAGTAGTTCTGTAAATCTCCATATGTGCAATAGTGCAGATTACACTGTGTGGCACTGTGTGTAAATTAGTGTATAGTGCCACGTGTTAGCGTGTGTTAGTGTGTGCATATTCTTCCTGTGTGGCACTGTGTGTAAATTAGTGGTTAGTGCCACGTGTTAGCGTGTGTTAGTGTGTGCATATTCTTCCTGTGTGGCACTGTGTGTAAATTAGTGGATAGTGCCACGTTTTAGCGTGTGTTAGTGTGTGCATATTCTTCCTGTGTGACACTGTGTGTAAATTAGTGGATAGTGAGTGTGTGCATATTCTTCCTGTGTGGCATTGTAGGTACATTTTCAGACAAACTGTGTAAGTTAGTGGATATCACTATGAATAAAAAGACGTAGAGGTTGGTTTTCTCGTGCTTTTTATATCCGTTGCAGTTCTGCCAGCACCGGGTATAAACTGGTTTTCTATTCACCATTCATGTTATTAATATAAATACAGCTTTACTTACTTTTAATACACTTACGATAAATTGCATTATTTATATCACAATGAGCTTATCAAATGGACGTGCATTCACCAATAGGCTTTCTTTTGTACATCATCAGTGAAATAAAAAATATAAAAACATAAAAAATACAGCACGTTGGCCATCTTGTCCGAATTATAAAAACACTTTGTAATTCATTGCTATTCAATGTTTAGTACATGAGGCCCATGTGTGCTATTTGTATTGGCACGGCTGCACTCTGATCTCTGGGAGTAACTCATTAGTTGGCATGGCTTTTATTTATTCATTGTATATGGCCATTTTTATTATTTTATCGTAGATGGGTTAGGTTGGGATTTTGTTTGGCCATCCTCAGTCAAGACATTACAAATATTTGTAAGGTTTCCAATTTGACCAATTGCTTCATTCCCCCTATTAAAGGTCAGGGAGCAGATTAAGAAATGTGTTTCATTTAAAATGAGGGGTGAATTTTAGGTGAACTTGATTGGTCGCTTGGAGTCCGTTGGTCACCTGGGGGAATGTTTAATTACTTTGCACCAGGGGGACTGGGTATCCCTTGATTGTTTATTTGATAAGCAGGGTAGGGGATTATTTTTTAATATGACCAGTGGGATAATTGGGTACTTTGAAAAATTCTGAGTATTAGGGTTAAGGTATGCCCAATATAGAAGCCTCGATATAATATTTTTGGATACATCTTTTAAATTATTTTTACAAATTTGGATAGACATTTAAAAGTATTTCATATTTTGAAAATGATTTTAACATTTTCAATTTTTTTTTTATTATATATATGATGCTTTTATGATATTTACTTATCTAAAAAATATATCTTTTAAAAGTTTATCCAAAAACATGAAATGATTTGAAAAGCTTATCCAAAAATATAAAACTGGGGCCATGAAAGGGCTAACGGACTTGGGGACCCCCTAGGCCAGGGCTGAGTACAGAGAACAATCCCAGTGCCCCTACCAGGTATTTTGTTCTCTCTACCCCCCGTGCACATGGGATGGTAGGTGGGTCAGCCTCCAGATCTGCTTAATATTGTGATGCCAAAGACCCCAATCATTTATTCTTTTCATTATGTATTTGTTAAATTCTCAGGAACACGAGGAACACAAGCATAAATAAAAAGAATAAAAAAGTGGTATCCTACTTACAATATCCAGAGCATGACTTGCTCTGGTATGGAGAGCGTTGGTGGTATTATCCCCACCCAGGATATGCAGGATACACCAGTAGCTCAATTAATTGTGAGTGCGCACTTTACCCACTTTACCTAACATTAAATGTTGCTGCTACATATTGCGCTATTTGTGTATATCTTTTCTGTTTTTTTTCAAAATACTTTGAAGTCACAGATGTCATCAGATATATAAGTAAATATACCTCTGTTGTTTGCACTTTTTATTTGAAAGTAGGGCTTAAATATCTGTTTAACCTGTGAGCACTGATCTCTACTGTGGCACAGAAAGGGTTAATCAGACTATATCAAAGATGGACGGTCCCATTTGGGAGAGGATTTTCTCCAGAAAACATTTTTTTCTTTCAAGTATCGATAATCTCCACACCGCTAGTAAAACGGTGATGGTGTTACGATCCACATGGTTTCCTATTGAGTGTTTTTTATTTTATTTATTTCGTACATTTTATTTTTTGGTTTTCTGTCTTAGTCAGCCAGACATCCATGTGCAGATAGATTTTCTCGTCCGATAAACTCTGAGCAAGCTGGGGGCAGAACATGTTCCTTTTAAAACACAACATTCAAACACTACTTTCAAAATTAAAATTGCTTCTACCAAAGAAGCTACGAAGGTTCTAATGGTGTGGTTGTCACTACTTGATAACCTGTATAACCTGACCAGCAATGCACGGTGTTTGTTAAATCCCCGATTGTCAAGTCACAAACAACTGGTCAACATTAGTAACAAGGTAACAGCTAATGGTCGGCCTCTCCCAGCCATTCATTGGTAACGAGGGAGGAACTGGAGAAACAGGTCTTCAACAACAAATAACTTTTCCAGCAAACTCGTGATAAGTAAACAAGCCTTTTGTAAAGCAGCCCAAGTGACTTTTAGCCTAATGGACTGAGGGAAGTAAAATCCCTGTTACTAAAATAAAGTAACCCTGGCACCTCTAACACGAGGTGGCCCTGGTATTCTAACATAGATGGAATTGCGGCAGTGATTTTATGTCAAAGTAGCTCAGCCGAATTGTAACTGGATTCCCTTTACAGAAATCAATGCCTCTAATGTAAAAGCAGTGGGGAGGGATTTAGGGTTGGGATACCATTATAGGGTAAATAAGGGTAACATTAGGGTGAGTTAAGATCAGGGATCTTTCAGACTCAGTTAGTTAATTAATTATAACCAGTTAAAACTTACAAGAAAATTACGTTTACTAATGTCCATATCTAATCAGTTACATTCTGAGCGAGTTGAAAGCCCCCCATACAGTGGCGTACACATGACCTATGGGGCCCCGGTGCGAAAATTGATCCGTGGGCCCCCCCCGCACGCTTACTCTGCGCAGGCCGGGGCCGCAACAAATGGCGGCGGGCACCTGGTCGCAGGGGTTGCAGGGTTGCGACCCCTGCGACCGCGGTATGTACACCAGTGCATGCAGATGCACACACACTTAAAGGACCACTACAGACACCCAGATCACATCAGCTCAATGAAGTGGCCTGGGTGTCAGGTCCCTCTAGTTTTAACCCTGCAGCTAAAAGCTGAGTTTCACTGAGGGTTAATCCAGCCTCTAGCGGCTGCGTACATACCGGGTCGCAGGGGCTGCTGGGCCCCCTGGTGGGCCGGGCCCGGTCGCAGCCATGACCCCTGCGAGCCCTGCGGCCCTGGTATGTACGCAACTGACCCCATAGAGATACTGATACCGGAGAAACTGACGGAAGCAAAGCACAGAGAGATGGACACAGGTTTCTTCAGGAAGGAAGAGATTCTTTATTGGATCACCGATCGGGACTCAGAGGGACTAATGTCACCAAAATACAGCAAGTTCTGAGCCCCGGACAATAGTGCAGGCTCCTTATATAGGCACATAACTCCTCCCATATTAAGCTCCACCCGCACATTCTCTTGACCAATCAATACAAATAAGAATTAACTTCCTGCTTGACCGCATTTCTTGTCCAGCACAATGGAGGAGGGGAATACTACATCCTGTATTCTTGCACATGCTCCGTACTCTACTGATCGTATCTTGCCTCGTGCAACCAACTGATCGATACGTCAGCATATGCACGTACACATGCCACGTGGTAATTTCGGCCTACTAAATTTATTTTTACCGAGATTCCACCACATTCCCCCCTTTGATGCCTCTTGATATTTCACAATTACTTGAGGCATCATTTAACCTTGGTTTGCATACACCGCAAGTTACCTTGAACCAGACCAGACTTATCTTATGATGTGAATCTTCAACACTCATCTTCCTGCATTGGTTCTCCCTGATCTAGAGCCTTATATTTATAAATTGCCATTATCTGTGCAGCAGCCTTCCTCTCTGCTATATTTTCTATCAGGCTTTGCACAGACCTAACTACTAAGGGTATAAGGCACGGCAGGAGTAGACACAACATTAAAATCAGTAGGACTCCACCTACCACTGCCTTAAGCCTTCCAAACCACTCATACCAGCTACCAAACCAACTACTTGGATTGTACCCTTTCCATACCTGAGTAGGCACATGCGCTAATTTAACCGTATGGCTAGTAAGCTCAGCTATTGCTTGCCCTTCGTCATCTATTTGAAGACAGCAATTGCTCAGGTTAAACTTCCCACATACACCTCCCTCTACTGCCAAAAGGTAATCCAACGCTAATCTATTTTGGTAGACTGCTGTCCTCATCCTGGTATTGTGCTTCGCTAGAAGATTGAGCGCTTGTGATGTCTCGTTAGTAATGATCTCAACCACTGCCTGTAATCTTATAATACGGTTGAGCATATATATAGGGGTTCTATAACCAAAGGTACCATCCTCTGCCCACGTGGCTGGCCCATAGTAATCTATAATACGCTGGGGAGGCCATTCATTATCTTCCCAGGTACCTATCTCTATGGGTCCCCTTTTCTTCCTATGATTCACATCATACACTTTAACACCTAAAGTCTCACCTGTTTCGATAGGTAACAAGAAGAAGGATGGTTTGAGCATACCCAACACACATGCCCCTTCCCAGTCCTGTGGCAACTCCGAATAGGCTTTCTTACCACAGATCCAGTACAAATTTGCTGGGGCTCTCCAGTTAGATGTGGTGGATAAATCAAACCACACATCCTTTAAATTGGCGTATCTAGCAAACGGGTTAGATGGTTCTGAGACATTTGAAGCCGACCACCAAGTTGTATTCTTTGTATCATCATCATAAGCTTTTTGCCCTAGACAAGTTAATTCTCCTACAGAAGTATTATACATCATTCCTTTCCTTGCTATGCAAACATAACCTATGATGGAGGTCTTTAATCTCCACTCAGATTTACCTCTAACACTCATATGATAATCGGCTTGTGTAGATATTAATTGGTCAACTGCCTCAGAACCGGACATTACCTCCTTTGCTTCCCAAGGCCATTGGTCTCCCATGTTAGTACCTCCACACACATAGCAGTTGGTAACATTAAGACTACCGGCAATACTTTCGGCTAAATCTATAAACAGGTTTTTAGCATTATGGGGGATCTTATTATCTATGCTCATCTCTTCATAAAAGGAGTGGTATACTTGATGAGTTTGGGAGGTTACCGTATCAGTCTCTATCCCTATAAACAATATTGTCCCAGGATCTAAACCCGTCCCATATATTTGAAACCCAAATAAATTACCATATTTGTCTAAGAACCTGTCGGGGTTATTTATAAGTATATGGATTGGATTGCATTCCATAGACTTACAATATGGACTGGTAGGCAACTTAGTCACAATCATGTCCTTGTCTGCTGTCTGTCCCCAAGTTGCCCACCCCACACAAGACCAATATGGGCAAAAGTTATAATCTCTATTTGGGCATCTAGGACTCACATATTTATTTTTACTACTGGGACAAATATATTTATCGTTAGACCCATACGTTCTCTCCCATCTAAGATCCCCACATATATTCCACAGCTTTCTACCACTTGATATCGCCTTACACGCATCAAATAGCAGAACACCTGAAGAATATACAGATTCTAATACTGTCTTGTTAATTAGGGTCCCCTGAGGATCTCCATTCCTGAGAGTCAACCAAATTGTACGGGGTTGATACTCTGGACTGAAGCACTTAGGTTCTCCTACTCCTAAATGGCACACACTATATTCTATATTTAAGTATCTACATCTTGATACATCTCCTTTACATTCATATTGCGAATGCCAAATTAGGGTCTGGGATATATGGTTACCTGTTCTTGTAGTCTTAATGCATACCTCACAGCTAGGAGTGTCGGTACCTCTACCTTCCTGAATATAAAAATACACATAAATAAACATTATTATAAGCACATCTTTCGTCGTCATCCTCAGTCTTTGTCCGTGCGAAGGCACCTCAGCTTCCAGGATGTAAGGGCTGCAGGGAATGGAGTTCTGCTCGTCTTCACAGGGGTCCCTTCGAGACTTTCCTGACTTATCTACTCGTTGGTGGGTGGACAGGCTTTATTATGGCCTTCCCACTCACTTACCAAATCTCTGAAACAATAAAATTTGTAATCCACAAGGTTCCTCGTCACTCCGACTGAGTCGTGCGTTTTAACCGGATCTTGCAGGGATTCTCTGGATCTGTTGTAACTTGCAAAGAATCGACTGCTGCTGGTTTAACCCTGGAGTGATGTATCCACGGAGTCACTTCGGCTACTTTTATCGCTGTAGGGGTAGACAAAAGAACAACATAAGGACCTCTCCACTTGGGCCCTAACGGTACATTATTCCACTCTTTTATCCACACTTGGTCTCCTGGGTGATAACTATGAACTGGGGGATAAATATTCACAGGTAATCTATCTTGTACCCATTTCTGTACCTCCTCCATAGTCTTACCCAACTCTACAACCTGCTGCCGGGTAATTCCTTCTCCCAACTGACTCAAATCCCCCCTTAAGTTACCAAGTACGGGAGGTGGTCGCCCATACATGATTTCAAAAGGAGAGAGGCCCATCCTTCTGGTAGGTGTACTGCGGATTCGCAATAGAGCTACACTGTGTGCAGAATTATTAGGCAAATTAGTATTTTGACCATATCATCCTCTTTATGCATGTTGTCTTACTCCAAGCTGTATAGGCTCGAAAGCCTACTACCAATTAAGCATATTAGGTGATGTGCATCTCTGTAATGAGAAGGGGTGTGGTCTAATGACATCAACACCCTATATCAGGTGTGCATAATTATTAGGCAACTTCCATTCCTTTGGCAAAATGGGTCAAAAGAAGGACTTGACAGGCTCAGAAAAGTCAAAAATAGTGAGATATCTTGCAGAGGGATGCAGCACTGTTAAAATTGCAAAGCTTCTGAAGCGTGATCATCGAACAATCAAGCGTTTCATTCAAAATAGTCAACAGGGTCGCAAGAAGCGTGTGGAGAAACCAAGTCACAAAATAACTGCCCATGAACTGAGAAACGTCAAGCGTGCAGCTGCCAAGATGCCACTTGCCACCAGTTTGGCCATATTTCAGAGCTGCAACATCACTGGAGTGCCCGAAAGCACAAGGTGTGCAATACTCAGAGACATGGCCAAGGTAAGAAAGGCTGAAAGACGACCACCACTGAACAAGACACACAAGCTGAAACATCAAGACTGGGCCAAGAAATATCTCAAGACTGATTTTTCTAAGGTTTTATGGACTGATGAAATGAGAGTGAGTCTTGATGGGCCAGATGGATGGATTGGTAAAGGGCAGAGAGCTCCAGTCCGACTCAGACGCCAGCAAGGTGGAGGTGGAGTACTGGTTTGGGCTGGTATCATCAAAGATGAGCTTGTGGGGCCTTTTCGGGTTGAGGATGGAGTCAAGCTCAACTCCCAGTTTCTGGAAGACACCTTCTTCAAGCAGTGGTACAGGAAGAAGTCTGCATCCTTCAAGAAAAACATGATTTTCATGCAGGACAATGCTCCATCACATGCGTCCAAGTACTCCACAGCGTGGCTGGCAAGAAAGGGTATAAAAGAAGAAAATCTAATGACATGGCCTCCTTGTTCACCTGATCTGAACCCCATTGAGAACCTGTGGTCCATCATCAAATGTGAGATTTACAAGGAGGGAAAACAGTACACCTCTCTGAACAGTGTCTGGGAGGCTGTGGTTGCTGCTGCACGCAATGTTGATGGTGAACAGATCAAAACACTGACAGAATCCATGGATGGCAGGCTTTTGAGTGTCCTTGCAAAGAAAGGTGGCTATATTGGTCACTGATTTGTTTTTGTTATGTTTTTGAATGTCAGAAATGTATATTTGTGAATGTTGAGATGTTATATTGGTTTCACTGGTAAAAATAAATAATTGAAATGGGTATATATTTGTTTTTTGTTAAGTTGCCTAATAATTATGCACAGTAATAGTCACCTGCACACACAGATATCCCCCTAAAATAGCTATAACTAAAAACAAACTAAAAACTACTTCCAAAAATATTCAGCTTTGATATTAAGTTTTTGGGTTCATTGAGAACATGGTTGTTGTTCAATAATAAAATTAATCCTCAAAAATACAACTTGCCTAATAATTCTGCACTCCCTGTATGGGCAAGAGAACGTTCCACTTAAGTTGGGTTTCCTGACACATTTTAGCCAACTGATTCTTAATAGTTCTATTCATTCTCTCTACCTTACCAGAACTCTGGGGTCTATATGCCGTATGAAGCCTCCACTTTATACCAAGCATATGAGTCAGTTGTTGTAGGCACTGATGAACAAAAGCTGGACCATTGTCCGATCCTATAGAGCAGGGTAGTCCATATCGGGGTATTATTTCTCGTAGCAGGAATCTCACAACTTCTCCTGCTTTCTCTGTACGAGTAGGACATGCTTCTACCCAGCCTGAATAGGTACACACAACTACCAGCAGGTAACGATGTCCACCCGATTTAGGCATCACTGTATAGTCAATTTGTAAATCGGACATGGGGAGTCCCCCCATAAACTGGACTCCTGGTGGCTTTAATGGTCCTTCTCTTGCATTATTTTTAGCACACGTTACACATCTTCGTACAATGGCCTGAGTCAAGTTGGACAATCTTGGTATGTAGAAATGTTTTCTGAGAGATTCTTCTGTGCTGTCTCTCCCAGAATGTGTCCCGTTGTGATCGTTTTGGACAATTTCTACCGCTAGTGACGCTGGAATGACTATTCTTCCATCTTCTAACTTATACCATTTGTTCTCCAAATACTTTCCAGGTTCAGTCTTTAACCACTCCTCTTCTTGAGCTGTATAAAATAGAGTCCATTGAGACAGTGGAGTTGGTATAAGAGCAGCTATATGCCCCACATACTCCTGTCTTCCCGATTCAGCGGCACGCTTAGCTGCACTATCTGCCATCCGATTTCCTTTGGTTACATCACCATCTCCTCTCAGATGCGCTCGACAATGAATAATACCGACTTCTTTCGGCTCCCACACTGCTTCCAATAGTTGTAGGATTTCAGCTGCGTACTTGATTTCTTTGCCTTCTGAATTCAATAGTCCTCTTTCTTTATACAAAGCTCCGTGGGCATGAGTGGTTAAAAACGCATACTTGGAGTCCGTGTAGATGTTCACTCTTAAACCTTCAGCCAATTTTAACGCTCGTGTCAGTGCCATCAATTCTGCCTTTTGTGCTGATGTTCCTTTTGCCAGTGGCCGAGCTTCTATCACCTTGTCTATCGTTGTTACTGCATATCCTGCATAGCGGATCCCTTCTTTCACATAACTACTGCCGTCGGTGTAATATTGAACATCGGGGTTCTGGATGGGAAAATCACGAAGATCTGGTCTACTTGAAAATACTTCATCCATTACTTCCAAACAATCATGTTGACTTTCAGTAGGTTGTGGCAAAAGGGTAGCTGGATTTAAGGTGTTTACAGTCTCTAAATGCACTCTTGGGTTTTCACACAACATTGCCTGATACTTAGTCATACGGCTGTTACTAAACCAATGATTTCCTTTGTAATCCAACAACGTTTGTACTGCATGTGGAACTCGTACATAAAGTTCTTGACCCAGAGTGAGTTTATCGGCTTCAGCTACTAGCAGGGCGGCTGCAGCTACGGCTCTTAGACAAGGTGGAAGTCCGCTGGCCACTGCATCCAGTTGCTTAGACATATAGGCAACAGGTCTTTGCCATGATCCCAAGTACTGTGTCAATACTCCCACAGCCATTCTTCTTTGCTCATGTACGTACAGGTAGAATGGTCGTGTGTGATCAGGTAGACCTAATGCTGGGGCACTCATCAAAGCCTTCTTCACATCTTCAAATGCCGTTTGCTGTTCCTGAGTCCATAAGAAGGGGTCGTGCTCTGTACCTTTAATAGCTGCATACAGAGGTTTTGCCAGTATCGCGTAGCTGGGAATCCATATCCTACAGAAGCCTGCTGCCCCCAAGAATGCTCACACTTGTCTTCTATTCTTGGGTATCGGTATTTGGCACACAGCTTCTTTTCTCTCTGGCCCCATAATTCTTTGACCTTCAGAGATATGGAATCCCAGATATTTGACAGTTGGCAAACACAACTGAGCCTTCTTTCTGGACACCTTGTATCCTGCCTTCCAGAGAATGTGTAGTAGATCGTGCGTTGCTTGCTGACATATTTCCTTTGTAACTGCTGCTATCAACAAGTCATCTACATATTGTAACAATACACACTCTCCTGGGATAGACTCGAAATCCAATAGATCTTGACTTAGAGCTGAACCAAATAGGGTAGGTGAATTTTTAAACCCTTGGGGCAGTCTTGTCCAAGTCATTTGGCGTTTTGAGCCCGTTACAGCGTTTTCCCATTGGAAAGCGAAGATACATTGGCTTTCTGCGGCAATTCGGAGGCAAAAGAAGGCATCTTTGAGATCTAAGACTGTAAAGTAAGTAGCCCCGCCCGGAATTAAAGCAAGCAGGTTATATGGATTGGGCACAACTGGATGTATACTAACAACCGCATCATTGACTGCTCTCAAGTCCTGCACAGGTCGATACTCATCTGTACCGGGCTTTTGAACAGGCAGCAATGGGGTGTTCCAGGGGGAAGTACAGAATTTTAGGATACCATACCGTATGAACTTATCCAGATAGGATTGGATGTTCTTCTTAGCCTTCTGCGGGATGTGATATTGTCTTAGGCTCACTGGATAAACCCCAAGTTTTAGTTCGATTTTAATAGGTGGAATATTGCGGGCCAGTCCTGGTGGGTTGTTCTCTGCCCAAACTCCTGGTATGTTGAATAAGGATTCATCACTCCTAGGGTTTTGGCTAGTCAACGCTGTATAAAGTCGCCACTCTTCTTCCTTTGGTACGGATAATGTCATAATACCTGAAGGTCCATTAAACTTTAAAGATGTTGTTCCATTTGGGAGGAACGTAATCTGTGCTTGTAATTTAGATAGCATATCACGTCCCAGCAATTGGACTGGACTGGATGTTTTACTACGTGGCCTCCCAATGTACAGAGTCGACTTTTAAGAACCGGTTTTTCACCACTTCTCCCAGGTGCTCCTATTACAGTAATAGTTCTTCCAGATGGAGGAGCAACTAGATTAGTCACCACCGAGTGTTCAGCACCAGTGTCGATCATGAACGCACTCCTTTTTCCCCCTATTGATACATCGACCATAGGCTCCGCTCGACCAAGGGGGATGGAGCCCGGTCGGTATCAATAGTCCTCCATGACTGTGTCAGCCAATCCTACAAAGTCCCTACCTTCTCTATCGCGGGACCTTTGCGCTGCTGGAAAATACCTATCTTCCCTAACACTTCCTCTGTTCCCATTGCTCCCTCTATTACCATTACTCCCTCCGGGGCCTCCTCTACCTCTCGCTCTGCCTCTAAAGTTTCCGTAACCTGCCCTGGGTCTGTCTCTCTCATACTGTTCTCTTCGCGGACATTCGTTCCTCCAATGCCCTTCTTCCCTACAGTATGCGCACTGATTTCTACTCAGAGGTTCCTCATTCCACTTACTATCGCCTCTATCTGGGCCCCGTCTATCTACGCCTGCGATCGCTACCGCTAGCATATCTGCCTTTCTACGCATCTTGCGCTCTTCCTCTTTCTTACTTTCTGTTTCCCTATTCATGTATACTTTATTCGCTACCTCCATTAGTTGGGTGATAGACATACCTGCAAACCCTTCTAACTTCTGTAGCTTGCGCTTAATATCTCCGTAGGCTTGGCTGACAAAGGCGGAGTTCACCATTCGGGAGTTATCAGCGTCTTCCGGATTAAAGGGGGTATACAAGTGGTATGCCTCCAATAATCGGTCATAAAAGACACTGGGCGCTTCATCACTTTTCTGAATCACCTCAACTGTCTTCGACATATTGATAGCTTTCTTCCCTCCGGCTTTCATGCCAGCAATTATAGCGTCTCTATAGGCTCTGAGTTGAACCATATCTGCGCCATTTACATTCCAGTCGGGATCGGTGTTAGGGTAATGTGTTGCGGCCCATGCTGCCGGATTGGCTTGATTCAAAGCACGGGCTCTATCCTCTAGCGCTTTAATGGCCGCTTGATAAATCCTTGTCCTTTCCTCATTATTAAACAAAGTCATTAATAACTGCTGGCAATCAGCCCATTTCGGGTTATGTGTCTGCACTATCGAGGTGAACAGATCAGTCATAGCTTGTGGTTTCTCAGTGTACGAGGAGTTGTGGGTCTTCCAATTCAAGAGATCGGTAGTCGTGAACGGGACATATACGAAGACTGGGTCAGCATGTGCCATTTGACCTGCGGCATCGATATAGGCTGACCCAGGATTCAGACGAAGAGGCATCTGATAATGTTTTAATTGTTGGGTACCGGTCAGTTGTCGGGTTAGTATAGGGCTACGTGGAGGGGCGTCAGTTAGAGGTTCCGGTCGGGGGGTAATAAAGCATGAGGATGTGGGAGCTTGGTTTTGGGAAAAGTTAGTGAATAGAACACTTCGAGCCGAGCTAGAAGAAGCTTGACCGGAAGTCTGAAGTGGCGCCAAATCAGGATATTCAGATCTAATTGGGGTTGGTTCTGGTTCCGGAAGGGGAGATTTAGTATGAGAGGGGGTGGATTCTGTACTGGAGGAGGAAGCGGAAGTGGATGGGGGCAATGGGGGAAGGGGTGCAGAACTTCCTGCATTCGCGTCACTTCCTCTTAAAGGAAAGTAAGGGGGCGGCAAAGGGATCTCGGACTCAGGGGGCGTGTCCAAAATGGGCCTAACACCAGTCCTAGTGGACAAACAAGTCCTGGCCACCATGAGAAGACATTGCTCCTCGTGGCATATCTGAATCCATTTTGGCGAGTCGTTTACGGCCTGTCTCCAACAATCAATATAAGGAAACTGCCCGTAAAGTTCAGGCCTACCTGATACAGCCACGTGTACGCGTTGTACCAGAGTTGGATCCAAACTGCCACGTGGCGGCCATGCCGCAACCAAAGTAGGCCACTCCCTAGTGCACAAAGTGACCAAACGTACAGGAGACATTTTTTTTTTTTTTATTTTTTTTTAATTCTTTATTTTTGAAGTGCATAAGCAAAATACAGTCGCTTGTGAGGTACCCCAAAGGCACTCCTCCTGCGTAGTGTAAAACATTTTAACAGGGAGGGGTAAAGATGACTTTGCACATTTTTGTATGTTTAAGTTATGCATTACATGGTTTCGGTTGTTCTGACTTTAGGCATATTCAAATCATAAAATAAGCTAAACTAAAATAACATCGCTGCATAAAAAAGAAAGTTTAGACTCTGTGACAGTAGCTATACCAGTAGACTAGTGTAGTCAATGTAGTATTGTGGATAAGCGAGTAACAGGTTTATCAGAGAAGTCAATATGCCGTCTATACAAGATTTAGTTTAAACCGGGTAGCATATATAATATAATCTAGCTTAGTATGTTTAACTAGGGATGCATACAGTTCAACAAGCTTAAGGTGTCCAATTAGATAGGACTAGTTAATCAAATAATGCTTAAGTGGTTACATTAAACACACGTAAGGAGCTATAGCAAGGATGTCATATTAAAGACTGTGACAGTACAATCAACCGACATGCCGAGAGCAGTGAGTGGGTGTGTAAACGCTAATGCCAGAGTACACTATTCCTTTTAGCATAGTTATAAGATAGCTTGGTAGCAGTATTACGAGATCTAACTATGTATAAGCTGTGGTTGGCTAACATTACGACAAGCAAATTTATCATACAGTTTATGCTGGGATGTTGTTTGTCTCCGGCTGGGTGTAGAAAAAGTCTCTGCAGTAGGAGCAGGGTCAGAAGCCGTGGGCCCCCTCCAGGCAGCACTCCCGGTTGCGTCATCCTATGCCCGTTCTGGAGGCCTCTTGTGCTTGCCCGGGTCGGTTGACTGTCAGCGCTCCAGGGGTTAAAATCCTCACAGTGCTCCCTGCCGTCTCGTGTGTCTGCTGCCGGTGATGAACCTCGTGCATGCGGGTGCTGTTCAGCAAGGAGCCGTCTTTGGCTAGGGGTGTGACGGGTCGCTGTGTGCCTCTTCTCCTCAGGTCAGTCTTAGTGGAGCTGGCGGTGCGGTGGGAGGGTGATGCCTGCAGGCTATTATTTTGGTTACGGTGCCTCTTTCGTTGTGGGCCACGGTGACCCTGTCGGGTCGAGGAGGGTCCGCACGAGCCTCTCATTCGGATGTTCCCGCTGTGTCTCGATTTCCCGCTTCTTCGGCTCTGGGCCTTTATGAGAGCCCTTGCCTTTTTTCCATGAAGCCTCCCAATCTCGGTGGTCGGCTTGTGGGCCCGTGAGTTCCCCTCATCCCGGGCGTCCCCACGGGTGTATGGACGGCATGGAGTAAACTCCGGGTAGGCTCCCAGCCCAGAAGAGTATCGGGTAGTCTGGTTAGCAGCTTCGGGTACCCTCTTGGCAGGAGATGCTGGTGGGAAAGATTTTACTTCGAGTCTGTGCCAGAACGCTTGACAGATTGCGTCAAATCTGCTTTCAAAAGCTTCTCTCCACGTTTGAGCCGTTGGGCCTACGTTACTCTGCTTTGGTTGCAGCTCGGCGGCCATCTTGGCATCGCCATGCTCGCTGTTTCTGAGCCGCTCAGGGTCCGCTGGAGATAGGTCTGTTGCTGCATGGTGGTGCTTCATTCCAGCGGGGACCGGGATATCCCCCACCGGTCCTGAGGGGGGGCGACGGGGCTCCAGTGTCGCTTTGGGCACGTTTTCTCCGCCGGGGAATCGTCCGCCTCCCCCAGACAACAGGCCGCGCGCCTTTAAGTGTCGCCAGGCTTGGGACATGGTTTGCCGGTCGGAGCGCTAACACGCTTATCGGGGTCCGTGTGGCTGTGGGTATGTCTCGCTTGGGGATTTTAGTCGTGGTACCCACTTACAAGACGCGCAATTCCCTTCAAATATTCTCAGGGTTGCCGGAGCTCCAGGCAAACACGTCCGGCCAGTTCGAGAGTCAGGCCCCGCCCCGTACAGGAGACATTTTAACCCCAAAATCACATGTTTTGAATCCCTTTTTAAAATGCTTCACCATACAACCTAAGGGATCCGGAATCGTTGACTCCGACGCACCCATACTTATCAATGGAGCGTCGTTGACAACGAATACTATGCACGCGTTCTATTCAACAGTCACACCCGTTTCCTCTGGCAACAGCACCACGTGGTACGGTTACCAAGTGAAACGTACACAATAACACAATAAACACTCAGGGAATTCCCGTACACACACAGCTGTTACACCAGTCACTAAATAATCAATATTATGCCCTTTGGCGAAACTATGCAGTCACCCACGCTATAATTCTCTATATATGAATTACCCGTCTATAACACACCCCAGTAACATCGTCTTTTACAAATAGCGGTTACAGTACGGTTAGCATAGGTCAAAGCACAATTTAAGGTCACAATACAATTATTAGTGGTTATGGTGTTAAACATGCAATAGACGACAATGATTAGTACTTATATACAGTGTCAGTAAATATACAGGGTTATGGTACCGTGCACTATGATACAGCAACACACTATTAACACTCTCGCTAGACGGCTGAGCTCGCGCTATCTAACAAGATATACACTTTACTAAACAATCTTTAACACATTTACAATCCCAACTAAACTATTGGCCAGTACCTTGAATGGACTACCTAAAACTATATACATCCGTTTTGGTTAGCCACACTGCCCAAGCACCACATATAGCGAGCTAGAGGACCGAATTTACACAGACGCCTCTTAGTCGATTACTATCAAAAATCTAGTGGGTTCCAAATTTACACGCCTTCCCACTTAGCCAAGATAGGTTGAGAGCTAGCGAACCGAATTTACACAGACGCCGCTTAGTCTCCCGGTCCCTCCGACCTAGCGAACAAAAATATACACCCTAGAACGCTAGTCTAGACAAGACACCGGTGTCCGGCTAGGGCTATTTACACCAGAACCCCGCCTGACTAACCAAATCAAACGGTCTTACTAAAGAGCGTTCGATTGAGCGGTGCGCCTTCGCTCCTTCCCTCCGACAGAGGGGGCAGATTCCATACACAGATTTAAACCCCTTTTGGGCCTACCGCACAATCGGTATACCCCTAGTGGGTCTGCCGTCTAAAACAGCAGTTGTCTTACCTCCTCGTTCCTGAACCTGAGTTCACACTCATCGACGGGGACACCCCAGCACTTCTTACGTAGAGGCCGATGATCTCCTAGACAACAGACCAGTGGCGCCGAGACGAAGGGAGGTCCACGCAGAAGTTCAGGGGTGCAGCCGTAGAGAACGTGGGCAAAGATAGACCGTCTCAAGCCTCTGCCTCTCAGCTACCGTTGAACGATGAGCTTCCCGGCCAATGCACCAAATGATACCGGAGAAACTGACGGAAGCAAAGCACAGAGAGATGGACACAGGTTTCTTCAGGAAGGAAGAGATTCTTTATTGGATCACCGATCGGGACTCAGAGGGACTAATGTCACCAAAATACAGCAAGTTCTGAGCCCCGGACAATAGTGCAGGCTCCTTATATAGGCACATAACTCCTCCCATATTAAGCTCCACCCGCACATTCTCTTGACCAATCAATACAAATAAGAATTAACTTCCTGCTTGACCGCATGGCTTGTCCAGCACAATGGAGGAGGGGAATACTACATCCTGTATTCTTGCACATGCTCCGTACACTACTGATCGTATCTTGCCTCGTGCAACCAACTGATCGATACGTCAGCATATGCACATACACATGCCACGTGGTAATCTCGGCCTACTAAATTTATTTTTACCGAGATTCCACCACAATACATAGAACTTGTAATGAGATTTTGTATTTATTAGACAAACTCATGCAATGGACGGACATGTGCCTTTTGATTTGTGATTCAGAGATCTGTCTGTGGCTCCAAAAAAAAGACGATGTTACATAAACACTACATGTTACATAGAAGCATAGAATGTGAAAGGCAGATAAGAACCATTTGGCCCATCTAGTCTGCCCAGTTTTCTAAATACTTTCATTAGTCCCTGGACTTATTTTATAGTTAGGATAGCCGTATGCCTATCCCACGCATGATTAATCCCTTAAGGACCAAACTTCTGGAATAACAGGGAATCATGACATGTCACACAGTTCATGTGTCCTTAAGGGGTTAAACTCCCTCACTGTGTTAACCTCTACCACTTTAGCTGGAAGGCTATTCCATGCATCCACTACCCTCTCAGTAAAGTAATACTTCCTGATATTATTTTTAAACCTTTGCCCATCTAATGTAAGACACATGCTATAACCTGGTGGGGGGATGGTAACGGGGCTAGGGGCGCACTTTATTCTATGAAAATGAAATGTTGATTTTATCCACAGATCAGGTGGGAAGTAGAGGGGAATATATTTATATATTTAATATTCTCGTAGTATGTCAGCTTGGGCAGTCTAAGACAGAGAGCACAGTCCACCGGTCTATGTACAAACCAAGCCAGTGCCGTGCTAGCCATTCCTGCCTGTTACCTTCTCCGTGCCGCCCATCACCCCATTACCATCCTCCCATCATGGTTACTACATGTGTTTTATGTGCCCTGCTAGAAATGTCACCATTCTGTAAACGGCAATAAACTATTTTAAGTTACATGTATCTTCCAAACAACATTTTATTTCTGATTCTTTGAACAGAGTTGCAGCTGGACGCTGTGTCCTGGTTTAACTGCTCACTGTATTTATCAAGCTGCGGCCAACATCCCAGTCCGGTAAAACCTGCGTCTCTTCGGGGCTTCGGTGCAATGAGAGCATGGGCATCTCTGACGTCAATCTCACTTAGAGGTATTTACTAAACTCTCAATTAGAAATTGCAACTTCAGAGAAACGCTCTCAGGGTCAGAGATAGTTAACTAAATTCACGAGCCACCGAAATCCTCAGAAAAAACAGTTTTCAATCAATCTCTGTATATCTCATTGATTAAACATATAATTGACACAGGACCCCCTCCTTTTAAGTGCTTATATACCATTATTTCTGCAAGTATTTTACACTAAATTCTCGGGATTAATTTTAAGGTTAAAGCGTCTCTGTCACCGCTACGCCCCCAGAAAGCTAAAATCTTTATGAAATATTCACTTTTCACTGGAATTCCAATGCAGTCTAAATACACACTGTGATTGTGATTATAATTTCACACTAGTGATAGCGGTAGAGACAATGTAAATGTATCCATATCCTATGGATCTATATTCTCCTCCTCCGTGTTTATCCAGATTCTGACCCCCATATTTTGAATCCTATCCTTTTAAAAGATATTTTCTCAGTTTATTATGAATCTGTAAACTGTATGATTATTGATGCTATTACTAAGATGTATTGAAATTGAACAATTACCTTTGTTCTTATATTTCCCTACCTATGTTTTGTATGAAATGTTTTTAGCAGACGAAAGTCCTATCTTACAAAGACTCTGACTTACATAACGTTGTGGACGATTCTGCTCTATTTCAATATGGCTTTACACATACTTCCGGGATGTTTTGTCCGTGAGAAGATGTGGACGGCTATTCCGCTATGCCGTCATGATGTAATGACGCCAATTGCCGTCATCGAACCGAGCGGAAGTGACTATGGAATACGAAAACGGTGTGAGATTCAATCTCCGGATGGACGGAATAAAAGCCACAGCATACACTTTGAAAAAGACTGATCCAGGTTGAAACTCGTCAGTGTTTGTGGACTATTATTTGTTTTTATTATTTGTTTTAAGTAACGTTTCTTCACATCTACCCTATTGGATATCCTCGTATTTATGTGGTACCAGGAAGGAGGATCCCAAGGAGTGGAGTTTACAGCCAGAATTGGCACATTATTCAACTGCCTACAAAGCCAGAGGCTGCTTGTTGTGGCTCTGGAAAGTGTGAGTGATCCATGAGCTCTTTAACTGATCAATATTTGCTGCTATACAGTATTACGCTATGATTGTTTTTATACTGTTTTTACAGAAAGATCTAGAGGCTGTACACTCATACTAATAAGTATTTATCATCGTGTGCTGTTTATCACTCTCCCACCCCCCGTTATTCATTGCTTTTATCCATTTATTCAGTGTCATTTGAATTATTTTAGACACTGGGAGTTGTTGCATTTACATTTGCACTTTAAGCGCCAATCCACCTTTATTTTATCCTTTCTTGGATTTAATATTGTATATCAGAGAAAATGCAATGTCTGTGGGGGATCCCTTGGTCTCAAAGTATCGTCCATAGACTTCAGCCAGGAGCTAAGGAGGACTGACAGGGTGGCAGGGAGACCATGGAGTGTACACATGGGTCTGGATTAGGTAAGAAAAACTCCCGTTCTCCCTGGACCACTGGACTCCCAGCAGATCAGTCACCGTTATTTTGCTAAATGTCTTTTAGGTGCTTTTTGACAGCCTCTCAAAGGGTGATACAGGAATAGGGTTACTTGTAGAATAACAGATTATCTGATGATGCGTCCCCAGTTGATCTCATTAAACAAATACATCTAGTCCTTCGAGAATTTTTTTTTTTTTTATTCTTTATTTGTATTACCCATAAAGAGCACGTCAGCTGAAACATAAGAAGAAAAGTGAGAGTCTCCCAGGATTCAATACATTTGTTAAAACCATAAAATAAGTGTTTTATATATATAATAAATATTTTAAACATCAGTGGGTGAGTCTCACAGTGAGTTAGGTAGTATCTATAAAAGTTCACCTGTCAAAACCTTTATCAATAAACTTGGTCTCTAAAATGTGTAATTAACAATTCAAACAAGAAACTGTAAAATAATAAAACTGTAAGAGAAATAGAGTAGATTTTTAAAGAAAAATTCTGTGTTGCCACACATATATACCTCCCAGATCTCATAGAACCCACTCGGGATCGATTAGAGATATTCATTGCATGCTTCCCAAACTTTGCTTTGAAAAAGGTAGGTACTGTGTGTCTTTAGCCATGATATCGTTATCTTCTATTTTTGCTAGAATGTTTTGTAAATATGGTCCTTCCAATTTTTTGCCAAGCTGCAGCTAGAACCCTCTTGGACAATTCTGTTTAGTAGTTTTTTGCAAATGTTTTGGCATACCCACAATTGGACATAAAAGTAAGAATGTCCATGGAGATAATTCTATAAATCTCTTCTCTTAGATTTCCAATTGATCTGTAGTTTGGGACAATCCCACCATGTATGTAAGTAGGTCCCCTTGTGTCCTCCTAATCGCCAGCAGAGATCAGACGGGTTACGTCCAATTTTGTGTAAAAAGACGGGTAATATGCCAGTGAAACTTGACTGTGTACGTCTGTTCCTGTGAGAGGACACATATGGATATCTTGGAGGCAGCTTCCCAAATTCATTCCCATTCACCCCTCGCTTACTGAACAGATTCTACTAATGATGCATTAGCCCACTGAGCTATCTCACCGGCCGGTAGAAGAATATGTTTTGAGGTTATGGTTTACAAATGATTGAATTTTAAAGTTACTAGAAGTGAGACTAGATGTGATGTTTGCAGGGCCGGTGCAAGACTATCTTTGCTAATTGCGACTCCCCCAAAGAAAATTGGCAACTTTGTGTGTCTCTTTCTCCCCCAACTTGTTTGTGTGTCTCTTTTGCCCCTTCCTCAGCCTCTCTGTGTATTCCTTCCTTCCCAGTACCTTAGTGGGTCTTTTTCTCAGCCCTAGCCTCTCTGTGTGTCTCTTTGTCACCCAGCCCGTCTGTGTGTCTCTTCCCCAGCCCCTCTCTGTGTCTCTTTCTCTTTTCAAACCCTCTATGTGTCTCTTTGTCCCCCAGCTCCTCTGTGTGTCTCTTTGCCCCAGCCCCTCTGTGCTTGTCTTTGTTCCTCCCAACCCCTCTGTCTGTCTCTTTGTTCCCCACGCTTTTTCAGTGTATCTCTTTATCCTCCATCACCTCTGTGTGTCTCTTTTTACACCAGCCCCTCTGTGTTTCTCTTTGTCCCCCCCAGGCCCCTCAGTCTGTCACTTTGTTCCCCAAGCATTTTCAGTGTATCTCTTTATCCTCCATCACCTCTGTGTGTCTCTTTTTACACCAGCCCCTCTGTGTTTCTCTTTGTCCCCCCCAGGCCCCTCAGTCTGTCACTTTGTTCCCCAAGCATTTTCAGTGTATCTCTTTATCCCCCATCCCCTCTGTGTGTCTCTTTTTACACCAGCCCCTCTCTGTGTCTTTTGTCTTCTGAGCTTCTCTCCCCCCCCCCAGGACTCTGTGTGCCTTTTCCGCACTCAGTCCTCTGTGTGCCTTCCCCCAGCCTTTTGTGTGCCACCCCACCATAGTCCTGTGTGCTTCACCCCCATCAGCCCTCTGTGTGCCTCTCCACCACTCAGCCCTCTGCGTGCCTCCCCCATTAGCTCTCCTCCCAACCCTCTGTGTGCATCTCCCCCAGCCCTCTGTGTGCATCTCCTCCAGCCCTCTGTGTGCATCTCCCCCAGCCCTCTGTGTGCATCTCCCCCAGCCCTCTGTGTGCATCTCTCCCAGAGTCCCAGCACTCTTTGTGCATCTTCCCTCAGCTCTCTGTGTGCCTCTCCATTTGTCTCATTAGGCCCCCCAACCCTCCATGTGTCTCATTAACCTCCAGCTCTCCATGTAAACCCCCTGCCCCTCCATGTGTCTCATTAACCCCCAGCTCTCCACGTAAACCCCCCTGCCTCTCCATGTTTCTCATTAACCCCCAGCTCTCCATGTAAACCCCCCTGCCTCTCCATGTTTCTCATTAACCCCCAGTTCTACATGTAAACCCCCCTGCCTCTCCATGTTTCTCATTAACCCCCAGTTCACCATGTAAAACCCCCTGTATGTGTGTTGGCTGTCTGTGTTTGCTGTCTGTGTTAGCTGTCTATGTTGGCTGTCTGTGCGTTTGCTGTCTGTGTGTTTGCTGTCTGTGTGTTTGCTGTCTGTGTGTTGGCTGTCTGTGTGTTGGCTGTCTCTGTAGAAATGAAATAGCTATTTTTAAAATAAATATGCAAGTGTTTGTACAAGAGGAATCTTGTGAATTGAATAAAAGTATAAAAAAAATCCAATTTATGACTGTGTTTTGACCAAGCTAAAGAATGGAGTATAATATGTAATTGGATGTTTTAGTTTGAGATTACGTCTGTAATCAACCACCTTCATCTATGGTGTCTAATGTTATTAAATAGCTCTACTGAGCAGAGTATTTTTCAAATATTTTGTCTTTAGTTACCTGCCCCTCATAAGAATTAATATGTCCTAATCCTAGCAACTAAAATCTGCTAGTGTAGGTAAATCTGTCTTTTTGTGATATTTAATTTTTCCTCTGATGGACACAGAGGGTGAGGTTTATTTAGTCTTCTTATTATGACTATGAAATTAAGTAAGATTTTCCCCAAATAACGGTTTTGTGACATCATAGTCACCTGGGGGGGGGGGTAAAAATTTTATTTAGGGCCCCCACCCACCGCTCAAGGGTGGGGACCAGGGGGGAGGACATTAGATACCCCCCCTTATTCTAATTTAGGGCCCCCATCCACCGCTCAGGGGTAGGGGCCAGGAAGGAGGACATTAGATACCCCCCCCTTATTCTAATTTAGGGCCCCCACCCACCACTCAGGGGTGGGGGGCAGGGGGGAGGACATTAGGTCCCCCCCTTATTAGTATTTAGGGCCCCCACCCACCACTCAGGGGTGGGGACCAGGGGGGAGGACATTAGGTTCCCCCCCCTTATTTAACTGTAGGGCCCCCACCCGCCATTCATGGGTGGGGGCCGGGGGGGGGGATAGGTCCCCCCTTTCAGGTTAGAAGCCCCCAAATGCGCGGCACGGGGGACCTTTTTTTTTTTTTTTAAAGTGAGCAGCCATAGGCATGATTTACTAAAACTAAGTAATCTTTACTTAGTATTAGTAAATTTGGCTGAAAGACCAATTTAGGTCTTTCAGCCTTTTAGTAGATAGCTCCCTAATACCGTGGGAATTAGGGAGTTATCTACTTATTCATTCCTGTCATTACCTTGACTGGCCAAGTAACTTACATTTTATATGAATGTATGTTACTTGATTGTTGTAAGTGTTGCAAATGCTTACAGCTGAATCCTGGCTATGTTTGTATACTTTTTATTTTAAATTCTTTATTTTGGTAGTGCATTGTTAAGTACATAGGAAACATAAACATGTCAATAAAGAGCAATATAGAGTGTCACAGGAAGTAATATTATACACGTTGAGATTGCCGCACTTTTTTTTTTTAAATGGAAAGAAAATATTAATGAATAGTGGTGTGGGTAAAAGATCTAGACCTATAGATAAGCATGCATTCAGACTGCAGATGCGCGTTAAGCAAGGCCAGTACATAAGCTGGCAGCTGTAAATGAGCCTATCGGGTAGAGCGGTAAACCATGCAATAGCAGATGTTTAGAGGTTGTACCACCGTTATGAGACCTGTTTTTACGTAAAAGCTAGCTTGGGACCAGGTACAGGTCTTAAGTTACATCTAGTGGTTTCCGCGTTAGGGTGTCGGTAGTGTGAGTGGTGCCCTCGTCTTTTCAGGGAGGGGGTGCTGCCTGCTTTCGAGCGTGGCCGACCTCTCAGTGGAGGTGTTGCATTTTATGTTTTTGTGAGTGGATGGGGGGGTGTTTTTAGGTAATATTGCCCTGGCAATGTCCATCCATGAGTAATTGCCAGAGGGAAGGTCTTTGTAGTAAGATATTGTTAATAGTTGAAGAACCCAGTGCTGATGGTTCTGAGAATTAAGGCCTGATTTGGTATTTTTGGATTAACTTTTTAAGGTGATTTTATATTGTAAAAAAAATAAATCATATTTCAATATGCAGATTTGTTTTCATCTTATCAATATTATAATGCTGGCACTGCATGATGTACACGTCACATATGTGGAACCAAAGATTAAACAGAATTTTTTTTATTAATTCTATTCCATCTGATACAAGTGACTGAATGAATGGAATGCAGGGATTATCAACAGAATCCAGGTCTGTAAATCCAGTTCTTGTGAATTCTTTCAGAATTCCTGGTGTCTAATTTGTGTTATTTACCACCCAGCTCACTCACCTTCCATGGTACACCTTTCACCGTGCCATATACAGAGATTAAAGACCTGGAAGGACTGGTCCTATACTGACTGCTGCCCATTTGGACCGGCACCTCCCACCACTCACTTACCCACTAAAAGACAAAACCCAATACCCATCGAGAAAGCATCAACTGCACAAAAAATATATTACGAGTTTTTTATTATCATTATATCAAATATCAGATAATATAAATATACATTTTAATAATAGAGAAAGAATAATGTAAATAATAGCAAAAATAATATCATCATTATTATTATAAGTATTTATCCTGTACAGCTAGCTTTCACTGGTTTTCAGGTTTGTCCAGGTGTGTCGGAGTTGAGATCACAAGGTTAGACATCCCATGCAAATTTAACCAGTTCAGGCCTTTCCTCCGATAATGTTATTATCACACCTCAGCTCGGGGTACAGGAGAATTCAGTTAGGCCTGATAATATTATTAGGGTGTTCGTTGTGGTGGGAAATTGCAGACGGATCTTTGGGTTCTGGGAAATCACAGAGATGGGTTTCTGATCAGAGTTAAGAAGATACCCAGACACAGAGCCAGGATGGCGTAGCCGGATTTAATGCTGGTGGCCCCACTTGTGTTACACAGGTCAGTGCTGCAGCATGACACGGAAGTCGAAACAACCAGAACATTCAAACTGGTTGCCACGCAGACGGACTCACAGGATTTGGAAATGGTGGCCGCAGACAGACTACCTGTGGGAATAACACAAAGTACTTTAACTCTGGCTTTACCAGATGGGTATCAAGTCACGGTTACAGTAACAGTCATTGACGTCTACAAAGCCAGGAGACAGAGAAATTACAAAAATAAATACTTTTAATCTAGAATATCGCTACTTTGAGAACTTACACAAGCCAGGATATAGGACATAGTTTAATAGAACATTACAAATATCAATTCGAGTTTACACACCCTGTCTGTTAATTTAGAACTTACTACAGTGGTATAAAACTCCCGTAATTAGAGACAGCTTTCCATTAATAAATGAAAAATGAATCAATAAGATGTGTATTATATTCCTCTTCTCACTAGTGCTGGTTGTAATCGAGAGGAAGAGAAACAAATCACTTCACCGAGGCTCCTTCCAGTCCCCTCGACTCTGAATGGAGGGACTTTGAGAAATGCATTGCTTCCCCCTCTCACACTATACTGCAGCTTACAAGGCTCCAACAGTACAGTGCTGCAATTTAGCAGCCATGACTGGAGAAGCTATGTGCAGCCTGCAATGGGCCATGTCTGGTCAGGTAACTGTATTTATTTACTTCAGTCAAATATTATTTATAACTGCAGAAACAGTGGGATCCACATTCCTATAATGTCAGCAGATTCCTTACAAATCACCATAAGCCATGTATTGGACCATTTACGTGATATATATGTATCCCCTTGCACGCTCCGTGTTGTGGGTATGTGTAAAGGATTGTGATATAAAGTTTGCCATATGAACCTGATGGAGTTTCAATGAATTCTGATTCTCAGACACAGTCTGCTAATAATGTCTCTATCACAGAGTGTAAAAAGTGTGACTTACCGATTCCCCCAGAAACCACCGAGGTCTTGCAGTAAGTACTGGCTGCCGTGCAGTTGGTTGCAGTCATACAGTTGGTGTTACTGGCCTGGCCTGTACACGTGTAACACTGTAATGCAAAGCCTAGAAATAAACCATAAGCAGAGGTTATTTATTTTATTTAACAGGCCTTGTATATCCAGAGGAGTTAGTCTTACATTAAATGCTTTATCCCATTACCAATAACTCTCCAATGTATCAATGTATCACCCATGAACAGAGCCATCTCAGAGAGGGTTTGGATAGAGAGAGAGAGAGAGAGAGAGAGAGAGAGAGAGAGGAGCTAAAGTTGCTTTAACCCTTTAAGTTGTTATGGTGCTTGGAATATTCCTTTAAGAAGTGAGCCTGACTGATGGCAGTGTGATAGGTCAGACTATGGTTTTATAAAATATAAATTAAAATAAAAACAAATATACAGGAAGAGGATTGAGAAAGACAAATCAGAGAGCGTAGAATAGGATTATTAATAGAAATAAAACAGAGTCTTTCGATACGGATTGAATGGAGATCTCCCTCTCCGGCCCGCAACCGTTACCACAGCAACGCTCCGAATCTCGCGAGAGTGAACTCTAGCAGCTCCTGAGGCTGCTAGAGTTCACTGTCACCACCAGGGATTGCAGGAAAGGTACCCACTCCCAGGCAAAGGTAAGCAGGGAGGGGGGACATCATTGTTGTTTTTAATAAAAAATAAATAAAAATAAATTATATATATATATTTATTCATTTGTTCTCCTACCCCCACAGACCCCATACCACACAATAGCTCCCTAATACACACACACTGCTCCCCCATACACACACAATTACCCCCACACACTATCCCCATACACACACACTGCCCCCCATATACACACAATGCTCCCCATACATACAATTACCCTCCTATACACACACTACCCTCCATACACCCACACTGCCCCCACACACACACTACCCCCATACACACACAATGCCTCCCCATACACACACACACACTGCCCCCCCATACACACACTACCCCTATACATACACACTGCCTCCATATACACACAATGCTCCCCATACATACAATTACCCCCACACACTACCCCCATACACACACACTGCCCCCCATATACACACAATGCTCCCCATACATACAATTACCCTCCCATACACACACTACCCTCCATACACCCACACTGCCCACACACACACACTACCCCCATACACACACACTGTCCCCCATACACGCACACACTGCCCCACACACACACAATTACCCCAAGTACACACACTGCCCCATACACACACACACTTCCTCCATACACACACACTGCCTCCCCATACACACACTGCCCCCCATACACGCACACACTGCCCCCACACACACAATTACCCCATGTACACACACTGCCCCCACACACACACTACCCCCATACACACACACTGCCTCCCCATACACACACACTGCCCCCCATAGACACACTACCCCCATACATACACACTACCCCCATACATACACACACTGTCCCCCATACACGCACACACACACACACTGACCCCCCCATACACACACTACCCCCATGCATACACACACTGCCCCCATACACAAACACACACTACCCCATACACACAATTTACCCCCATACACACACACTGCCCCCATACACATACACTGCCCCATACACAAACACTGCCCCCCATACACACACTACCCCCCATACACACACAGTCCCCCATACACACACACTGCCCCCATAAACATACCTAACACACACACATATTGCACACACACACTACATCCCCTATCCCAGCAGACCCCAGGTAAGTTGTCAAACTGTTCTTAAACAGTTTGACTACTTACCCTGGGAGGACACTACGGAACTACTGGCACCATAACCACTACAACGTAATGTAGTGGTTATTGTGCCTGGATTGTTTCTTTAAATAATCTACCAGTGCCACTCCCAAGATTAGGGGCCCAGTATATGCCACAGCACTGTATATAGATACAACCTAAAAATTATTTGGACTTGGGGTGCCTTGGAAAAATATTTAAATAGTAAGGGCGCCTTGAACCAAAAAGGTTTGGGAACCCCTGGTCCAGAGCCTTTCTGATTAACTGTAAGCTTTTTCTACCTCCACTGAATGGCAATTCCAGGTATCTACTACCTACCTCTAGCCTACACTACTTGCATTGGAAAGCTATACCAGGTATCTACTAGTTTTCGATATCAAGATAAGCCATCAGTGCTTTCACTGGAAGTCTATTCCAGGTATCTATTACCCTTTCTATATCACTGTTACTGCTCCCACTGGAAGGCTATTCCAGGTATCTACTACCCTTTCTATATCACTGTTACTGCTCCCACTGGAAGGCTATTCCAGGTATCTACTACCCTTTCTATATCACTGTTACTGCTCCCACTGGAAGGCTATTCCTGGTATCTACTACCCTTTCTTTATCACTAAATGATCCTATTTAGATTGATGCTGTAATAGTGGGTTCTGCTGAATAGGAACCTGGTCATGTGGAACAAGCACCAAAATATGGGATACCTTGGAGTGCCGCATGCCAATGATCTTTAACTTTCTATATCACTGCTAGTCTTTATTGCTTCCACTGAGAGTCTATTCCAGGTATCCACTACTGTTTCTGTATGACAGTTCTTTACTACTCCCACTGGAAGGCAGTCCCACAAAGATTTAAGCTTTAGAAGAAGATATTGCAGTATGAAATAAATGTAAAATTAATTTCCAATTAATGCTGCCAAACTTGCCAGAGTCACCATCCCTGGTTCCTCTCGATAGTAACATACAATGTAAAGCAAACAGACATGGCAAGAACAAGTAGATGAATATATAGTGTATGTGTCTGTGTGTATGTATGTCTGTGTGTGTCAGTACGTCTGTCAGTGTATGTGTCTGTGTGTCAGTATATCTGTCAGTGCATGTGTCTGTGTGTGTATGTATGTCTGTGTGTGTGTCAATACTTCTGTCAGTGTATGTGTCTGTGTGTCAGTATATCTGTCAGTGTATGTGTCTGTGTGTGTCAATACGTCTGTCAGTGTATGAGTCTGTGTGTGTCAGTATATCTGTCAGTGTATGTGTTTGTGTGTGTGTCAGTATATCTGTCAGTGTATGTGTCTGTGTGTGTATGTATGTCTGTGTGTGTCAATACGTCTGTCAGTGTATGTGTCTGTGTGTCAGTAGATCTGTCAGTGTATGTGTGTGTGTGTGTCAATACGTCTGTCAGTGGACGTGTTTGTGTGTCAGTATATCTGTCAGTGTATGTGTCTGTGTGTGTATGTCTGTGTGTGTGTGTGTGTGTCAATACGTCTGTCGGTGTATGTGCCTGTGTGTGTCAGTATATCTGTCAGTGTATGTGCCTGTGTGTATGTATGTATGTCTGTGTGTGTGTCAGTATGTCTGCCAGTATATATTTGTGTGCCAGTGTATGTGTGTGTCAGTATGTATCTTGGAATGTTTTAATGTCTGTCTGTGTGTATGTGCCAGTACGTCTGTCTATGTGTATGTCAGTATGCCTGTGTGTGTGTCAATACGTCTGTCAGTGTATGTGCCTGTGTGTGTCAGTATATCTGTCAGTATGTCTGCCAGTGTATGTGTCTGTGTGTGTATGTATGTCTGTGTGTGTGTGTCAGTATGTCTGACAGTATATATTTGTGTGTCAGTGTGTATCTGTGAATGTTTTAATGTCTGTCTGTGTCTGTATGTGCCAGTACGTCTGTCAGTGTGATTGCGCATTGGGCGTAATTGGGGGGGAGGGATAAGAGGGGCAGGGCCCAGGGGGCCCAAGAAAATGCATTGCCCAGGGTCCTAATCATATTATAGACGGCCCTGACTATAGCTTCCGCTTAATGGCTACCCAGTGCATCTCTTTCTCTAAATGTCTCTTGATTGCAATTCAGAATTTTTTTTTAATGAATAAAAAAAACTTCTGAGGGAATGTAGTGGCATTCATGAGGGGGCAGCAAAAATCCTTGCACCGGCCCTGCACCCAAATGCCAAACTGCCAAAACGATTGTCTTGGTTGCTGTATCTCTTGTGCGGAGGGAGCTTGCCAGGGTTTCGGTTTTGGACTGCCTTTATGGGTGGGATGGATCTGATGTGCCTTGGAACTGGTTCTCTCTGTAATGGCACAAGTGAGCAAAAACTATTTTGAGATCTGAGCGGGGATTTCATGAAGGGCAGGCTACTGAGTTCCTCTAAGTTTTTGCCCGTTCTCAGAGTTCTCATATTCTCTATTTATCAAATTGA